>NC_092772.1:57858038-57998038 GCF_047496795.1 Chiloscyllium punctatum | reverse complement strand
ACCGTCACTGAGGGATAGCGCTGTTGAGAGCCGCACCGTCACTGAGGGAGAGCCGCACTATCACTGACGGTCAGCGCTGAGGGAGAGCCGCACCGTCACTGAGGGACAGCCGCACTGTCACTGACGGTCAGCGCTGAGGGAGAGCCGCACCGTCACTGAGGCTCAGCGCTGAGGGAGAGCCGCACTGTCACTGAGGGAACGCCGCATTGTCACTGAGGGATAGCGCTGAGGGAGAGCCGCACTGTCACTGAGGGACAGCGTTGAGGGAACGCTGCCCTGTCACTGAGGGACAGCGCTGAGGGAGAGCCACACTGTCACTGAGGGACAGCGCTGAGGGAACGCCGCACTGTCACTGAGGGTCAGCGCTGAGGGAACGCCGCACTGTCACTGAGGGTCAGCGCTGAGGGAACGCCGCACTGTCACGGAGGGAGAGCGCTGAGGGAGAGACGCACCGTCACTGAGGGACAGCGCTGAGGGAGAGCCGCACCGTCACTGAGGGACAGCGCTGAGGGAGAGCCGCACTGTCGCTGAGGGTCAGTGCTGAGCGAGAGCCGCACTGTCACGGAGGGATATCGCTGAGGGAGAGCTGCACTGCCACTGAGGGACAGCGCTGAGGGAGAGCCGCACTGTCGCTGAGGGTCAGTGCTGAGGGAGAGCCGCACCGTCACTGAGGGATAGCGCTGAGGGAGAGCCGCACTGTCACTGAGGGACAGCGCTGAGGGAACGCTGCACTGTCACTGAGGGACAGCGCTGAGGGAGAGCCGCACTGTCACTGACGGACAGGGCTGAGGGAGAGCCGCACTGTCACTGAGGGACAGCGCTGAGGGAGAGCCGCACCGTCACTGAGGGACAGCGCTGAGGGAGAGCCGCACTGTCACTGATGGACAGGCTGAGGGAGAGCCGCACTGTCACTGAGGGACAGCGCCGAGGGAGAGCCGCACTGTCACTGAGGGGCCTGATAAAAACAGAGGACACCAACCGAGACGAAGGACCCCTAAGAGGGGAGGACAGCGCCGAGGGAAAACTGCACCGTCACTGAGGGACAGCGCCGAGGGAGAGCCTCACCGTCACTGAGGGAGAGCCGCATTGTCCACTGAGGGTCAGCGCTGAGGGAGAGCCACACTGTCACTGAGGGACAGCGCTGAGGGAGAGCCGCACTGTCACTGAGGGTCAGCGCTGAGGGAGAGCCGCACTGTCACTGAGGGAAAGCGCTGAGGGAGAGCCGCACTGTCACTTAGTGTCAGCGCTGAGGGAACACCGCACTGTCACTGACGGACAGCACCGGGGAGAGCCGCACTGTCACTGAGGGTCAGTGCTGAGGGAGAGCCGCACTGTCACTGAGGGATAGCGCTGAGGGAGAGCTGCATCGTCACTGAGGGTCAGCGTTGAGGGAGAGCCGCACTGTCACTGAGGGTCAGCGCTGAGGGAGAGCCGCACCGTCGCTGAGGGAGAGCCGCACTGTGACTGAGGGTCAGCGCTGAGGGAGAGCCGCACTGTCGCTGAGGGTCAGTGCTGAGGGAGAGCCGCACTGTCACTGAGGGACATCGCTGAGGGAGAGCCGCACTGTCACTGAGGGAGAGCCGCACTGTCGCTGAGGGTCAGTGCTAAGGGAGAGCCGCACCGTCACTGAGGGACAGCACTAAGGGAACGCCGCACTGTCACTGAGGGAGAGCAGCACCGTCACTGAGGGACAGCGCTGAGGGAGAGCCGCACCGTCACTGAGGGACAGCGTTGAGTGAGAGCCGCACTGTCACTGAGGGATATCGCTGAGGGAGAGCCGCACTGTCACTGAGGGACAGCGTTGAGTGAGAGCCGCACTGTCACTGAGGGATATCGCTGAGGGAGAGCCGCACCGTCACTGAGGGACAGCGCTGAGGGAGAGCCGCACTGTCACTGAGGGACAGCGCTGAGGGAGAGCCGCACCGTCACTGAGGGAGAGCGCTGAGGGAGAGCCGCACTGTCACTGAGGGACAGCGCTGAGGGAGAGCCGCACTGTCACTGAGGGACAGCGCTGAGGGAGAGCCGCACTGTCACTGAGGAACAGCGCTGAGCGAGAGCCGCACTGTCACTGAGGGAGAGCGCTGAGGGAGAGCCGCACTGTCACTGAGGGAGAGCCGCACTGTCACTGAGGGACAGCGCTGAGGGAGAGCCGCACTGTCACTGAGGGACAGCGCTGAGGGAGAGCCACACTGTCACTGAGGGACAGCGCTGAGGGAGAGCCGCACTGTCACTGAGGGAGAGCCGCACTGTTCGCTGAGGGTCAGTGCTGAGGGAGAGCCGCACTGTCACTGAGGGACAGCGCTGACGGAACGCCGTACTGTCACTGAGGGACAGCGCTGAGGGAGAGCCGCACTGTCACTGATGGACAGGGCTGAGGGAGAGCCGCACTGTCACTGATGGACAGGGCTGAGGGAGACCCGCACTGTCACTGAGGGACAGCGCTGAGGGAGAGCCGCACTGTCACTGAGGGACAGGGCTGAGGGAGAGCCGCACTGTCACTGAGGGACAGGGCTGAGGGAGAGCCGCACTGTCACTGAGGGACAGGGCTGAGGGAGAGCTGCACCGTCACTGAGGGTCAGCGCTGAGGGAGAACCACACTGTCACTGAGGGTGAGCGCTTAGGGAGAGCCGCACTGTCACTGAGGGACAGTGCTGAGGGAGAGCCGCACCGTCACTGAGGGACAGCGCTGAGGGAGAGCCGCACTGTCACTGAGGGACAGCGCTGAGGGAGAGCCGCACTGTCACTGAGGGAGAGCCGCACTGTCGCTGAGGGTCAGTGCTGAGGGAGAGCTGCACTGTGACTGACGGACAGCGCTGAGGGAGAGCCGCACTGTCGCTGAGGGTTAGTGCTGAGGGAGAGCCGCACCGTCACTGAGGGACAGCGCTGAGGGAGAGCCGCACTGTCACTGAGGGTCAGCGCTGAGGGAGAGCTGCACTGTCACTGAGGGTCAGGGCTGAGGGAGAGCTGCACCGTCACTGAGGGTCAGCGCTGAGGGAGAGCCGCACTGGCACTGAGGGTGAGCACTGAGGGAGAGCCGCACTGTCACTGAGGGACAGCGCTGAGGGAGAGCCGCACCGTCACTGAGGGACAGCGCTGAGGGAGAGCCGCACCGTAACGGAGGGTCAGCGCTGAGGGAGAGCCGCACTGTCACTGAGGGTCAGCGCTGAGGGAGAGCCGCACTGTCACTGAGGGTCAGCGCTGAGGGAGAGCCGCGCTGTCACTGAGGGACAGCGCTGAGGGAACGCCGCACTGTCACTGAGGGACAGCGCTGAGGGAACGCCGCACTGTCACTGAGGGACAGCACTGAGGGAACGCCGCACTGTCACTGAGGGAACGCCGCACTGTCCCTGAGGGAGAGCGCTGAGGGAGAGCCGCACTGTCACTGAGGGAGAGCCGCACTGTCACTGAGGGACAGCACTGAGGGAACGCCGCACTGTCACTGAGGGAACGCCGCACTGTCCCTGAGGGAGAGCGCTGAGGGAGAGCCGCACTGTCACTGAGGGAGATCCGCACCGTAACTGAGGGTCAGCGCTGAGGGAGAACCGCACTGTCACTGAGGGACAGCGCTGAGGGAGAGCCGCACCGTCACTGAGGAACAGCGCTGAGGGAGAGCCGCACCGTCACTGAGGGAGATCCGCACCGTAACTGAGGGTCAGCGCTGAGGGAGAACCGCACTGTCACTGAGGGACAGCGCTGAGGGAGAGCCGCACCGTCACTGAGGGAGAGCCGCATTGTCACTGAGTGTCAGCGCCGAGGGAGAGCCACACCGTCACTGAGGGACAGCGCTGAGGGAGAGCCGCACTGTCACTGAGGGAGAGCCGCACCGTCACTGAGGGTCAGCGCTGAGGGAGAGCCGCACCGTCACTGAGGGACATCGCTGAGGGAGCGCCGCACTGTCACTGAGGGACAGCGCTGAGGGAGAGCCGCACCGTCACTGAGGGACAGCGCCGAGGGGGAGCCGCACGGTTACTGAGGGTGAGCCGCACAGTCACTGAGGGAGAGCCGCACTGTCTCTGAGGGAGAGCCGCTCCGTCACTGAGGGACAGCGCTGAGGGAGAGCCGCACTGTCCCTGAGGGACAGCCGCACCGTCACTAATGGTCAGCGCCGAGGAGTGCCACACTGTCACTGAGGGTCAGCGCCGAGGGAGAGCCGCACTGTCACGGAGGGTCAGCGTTGAGGGAGAGCCACACTGTCACTGAGGGACAGCGCTGAGGGAGAGCCGCATGGTCACTGAGGGACAGGGCTGAGGGAGAGCCGCACTGTCACTGAGGGACAGCGCTGAGGGAGAGCCACACTGTCACTGAGGGTCAGCGCTGAGGGAGAGCCACACTGGCACTGAGGGTGAGCACTGAGGGAGAGCCGCACTGTCACTGAGGGAGAGCGCTGAGGGAACGCCGCACTGTCACTGAGGGACAGCGCTGAGGGAACGCCGCACTGTCACTGAGGGAGAGCGCTGAGGGAACGCCGCACTGTCACTGAGGGTCAGCGCCGAGGGAGAGCCGCACTGTCACGGAGGGTCAGCGTTGAGGGAGAGCCACACTGTCACTGAGGGACAGCGCTGAGGGAGAGCCGCATGGTCACTGAGGGACAGGGCTGAGGGAGAGCCGCACTGTCACTGAGGGACAGCGCTGAGGGAGAGCCACACTGTCACTGAGGGTCAGCGCTGAGGGAGAGCCGCACTGGCACTGAGGGTGAGCACTGAGGGAGAGCCGCACTGTCACTGAGGGAGAGCGCTGAGGGAACGCCGCACTGTCACTGAGGGACAGCGCTGAGGGAACGCCGCACTGTCACTGAGGGAGAGCGCTGAGGGAACGCCGCACTGTCACTGAGGGACAGGGCTGAGGGAGAGCCGCACTGTCATTGAGGGACAGCGCTGAGGGAGAGCCGCACTGTCACTGAGGGACAGCGCCGGGGGAGAGCCGCACTGTCACTGAGGGTCAGCGCCGAGGGAGAGCTGCATCGTCACTGAGGGTCAGCGCTGAGGGAGAGCCGCACCGTCACTGAGGGAGAGCCGCACTGTGACTGAGGGTCAGTGCTGAGGGAGAGCCACACTGTCACTGAGGGACAGCACTAAGGGAACGCCGCACTGTCACTGAGGGAGAGCGCTGAGGGAGAGCCGCACTGTCACTGAGGGTCAGCGCTGAGGGAGAACCGCACTGTCACTGAGGGACAGCGCTGAGGGAGAGCCGCACTGTCACTGAGGGACAGGGCTGAGGGAGAGCCGCACTGTCACTGAGGGACAGGGCTGAGGGAGAGCCGCACTGTCACTGAGGGTCAGCGCTGAGGGAGAGCCGCACTGTCACTGAGGGACAGCGCTGGGGGAGAGCCGCACTGTCACTAAGGGTCAGCGCTGAGGGAGAGCCGCACTGTCACTGAGGGACAGCGCTGAGGGAGAGCCGCACCGTCACTGAGGGACAGCGCTGAGGGAACACTGCACTGTCACCGAGGGACAGCGCTGAGGGAAAGCCGCACCGTCACTGAGGGACAGCGCTGAGGGAGAGCCGCACTGTCACTGATGGACAGGGCTGAGGGCGAGCCGCACTGTCACTGATGGACAGCGCCGAGGGAGAGCCGCACTGTCACTGAGGGACAGGGCTGAGGGAGAGCCGCACTGTCACTGAGGGTCAGCGCTGAGGGAGAGCCGCACCGTCACTGAGGGAGATCCGCACCGTCACTGAGGGACAGCGCTGAGGGAGAACCGCACCGTCACTGAGGGACAGCGCTGAGGGAGAACCGCACTGTCACTGAGGGACAGGGCTGAGGGAGAGCCGCACTGTCACTGAGGGTCAGTGCTGAGGGAGAGCCACACTGTCACTGAGGGACAGCACTAAGGGAACGCCGCACTGTCACTGAGGGAGAGCGCTGAGGGAGAGCCGCACTGTCACTGAGGGAGATCCGCACCGTCACTGAGGGACAGGGCTGAGGGAACGCTGCACTGTCACTGAGGGACAGCCGCACTGTCACTGAGGGTCAGCGCTGAGGGAGAGCTGCACTGTCACTGAGGGTCAGCGCTGAGGGAGAGCCGCACTGTCACTGAGGGTCAGCGCTGAGGGAGAGCCGCACTGTCACTGAGGGTCAGCGCTGAGGGAGAGCCGCACTGTCACTGAGGGTCAGCGCTGAGGGAGAGCCGCACTGTCGCTGAGGATCAGTGCTGAGGGAGAGCCGCACCGTCACTGAGGGATAGCGCTGAGGGAGAGCCGCACTGTCACTGAGGGATAGCGCTGAGGGAGAGCTGCATCGTCACTGAGGGTCAGCGCTGAGGGAGAGCCGCACTGTCACTGCGGGTCAGCGCTGAGGGAGAGCCGCACCGTCGCTGAGGGAGAGCCGCACTGTGACTGAGGGTCAGCGCTGAGGGAGAGCCGCACTGTCGCTGAGGGTCAGTGCTGAGGGAGAGCCGCACTGTCACTGAGGGACATCGCTGAGGGAGAGCCGCACTGTCGCTGAGGGTCAGTGCTAAGGGAGAGCCGCACCGTCACTGAGGGATACCGCTGAGGGAGAGCCACACTGTGACTGAGGGACAGCGTTGAGTGAGAGCCGCACTGTCACTGAGGGACAGCGCTGAGGGAGAGCTGCACCGTCACTGAGGGAGAGCCGCACTGTCGCTGAGGGTCAGTGCTAAGGGAGAGCCGCACCGTCACTGAGGGATACCGCTGAGGGAGAGCCACACTGTGACTGAGGGACAGCGTTGAGTGAGAGCCGCACTGTCACTGAGGGACAGCGCTGAGGGAGAGCCGCACTGTCACTGAGGGACAGCGCTGAGGGAGAGCCGCACTGTCACTGAGGGACAGCGCTGAGGGAGAGCCACACTGTCACTGAGGGACAGCGCTGAGGGAGAGACGCAATGTCACTAATGGTCAGCGCCGAGGGTGTGCCACACTGTCACTGAGGGACAGCGCTGAGGGAGAGCCGCACTGTCACTGAGGGACAGCGATGAGGGAGAGCCGCACTGTCACTGAGGGAGAGCCGCACTGTCGCTGAGGGTCAGTGCTGAGGGAGAGCCGCACTGTGACTGAGGGTCAGCGCTGAGGGAACGCCGCACTGTCACTGATGGACAGGGCTGAGGGAGAGCCGCACTGTCACTGAGGGACAGGGCTGAGGGAGAGCCGCACTGTCACTGAGGGACAGGGCTGAGGGAGAGCCGCACTGTCACTGAGGGACAGGGCTGAGGGAGAGCCGCACTGTCACTGAGGGTCAGCGCTGAGGGAGAGCCGCACTGTCACTGAGGGACAGCGCTGAGGGAGAGCCGCACTGTCACTGAGGGACAGCGCTGGGGGAGAGCCGCACTGTCACTAAGGGTCAGCGCTGAGGGAGAGCCGCACTGTCACTGAGGGACAGCGCTGAGGGAGAGCCGCACTGTCGCTGAGGGTCAGTGCTGAGGGAGAGCCGCACCGTCACTGAGGGACAGCGCTGAGGGAACACTGCACTGTCACCGAGGGACAGCGCTGAGGGAAAGCCGCACCGTCACTGAGGGACAGCGCTGAGGGAGAGCCGCACTGTCACTGAGGGACAGCGCTGAGGGAGAGCCGCACTGTCACTGAGGGACAGCGCTGAGGGAAAGCCGCACCGTCACTGAGGGACAGCGCTGAGGGAGAGCCGCACCGTCACTGAGGGACAGCGCTGAGGGAAAGCCGCACCGTCACTGAGGGACAGCGCTGAGGGAAAGCCGCACCGTCACTGAGGGACAGCGCTGAGGGAGAGCCGCACTGTCACTGATGGACAGGGCTGAGGGCGAGCCGCACTGTCACTGATGGACAGCGCCGAGGGAGAGCCGCACTGTCACTGAGGGACAGCGCTGAGGGAAAGCCGCACCGTCACTGAGGGACAGCGCTGAGGGAGAGCCGCACCGTCACTGAGGGAGAGCGCTGAGGGAGAGCCGCACTGTCACTGAGGGAGAGCCGCACCGTCACTGAGGGTCAGCGCTGAGGGAGAGCCGCACTGTCACTGAGGGACAGCGCTGAGGGGAGTGCCGCACTGTCACTGAGGGAGAGCCGCACTGTCACTGAAGGACAGCAACGGGGGAGAGCCGCACTGTCACTGAGGGTCAGCGCTGAGGGAGAACCGCACCGTCACTGAGGGTCAGCGCTGAGGGAGAGCTGCATCGTCACTGAGGGTCAGCGCTGAGGGAGAGCCGCACTGACACTTAGGGTCAGCGCTGAGGGAGAGCCGCACCGTCACTGAGGGAGAGCCGCACTGTGACTGAGGGTCAGTGCTGAGGGAGAGCCGCACTGTCACGGAGGGAGAGCGCTGAGGGAGAGCCGCACCGTCACTGAGGGACAGCGCTGAGGGAGAGCCCTGAGGGAGAGCCGCACCGTCACTGAGGGACAGCACTGAGGGAACGCCGCACTGTCACTGAGGGAGAGCGCTGAGGGAGAGCCGCACTGTCACTGAGGGCGAGCGCTGAGGGAGAGCCGCACTGTCACTGAGGGACAGCGCTGAGGGAGAGCCGCACTGTCACTGAGGGACAGCGCCGAGGGAGAGCCGCACTGTCACTGAGGGACAGCGCTGAGGGAAAGCCGCACCGTCACTGAGGGACAGCGCTGAGGGAGAGCCGCACCGTCACTGAGGGAGAGCGCTGAGGGAGAGCCGCACTGTCACTGAGGGAGAGCCGCACCGTCACTGAGAGTCAGCGCTGAGGGAGAGCCGCACTGTCACTGAGGGAGAGCCGCACCGTCACTGAGGGACAGCGCTGAGGGAGAGCCACACTGTCGCTGAGGGAGAGCCGCATTGTCACTGAGGGATAGCGCTGAGGGAGAGCCGCACTGTCACTGAGGGAACGCCGCACTGTCACTGAGGGACAGCGCTAAGGGAGAGCCGCACTGTCACTGACAGACAGCACCGGGGGAGAGCCGCACTGTCACTGAGGGAACGCCGCACTGTCACTTTGGGTCAGCGCTGAGGGAACACCGCACTGTCACTGACAGACAGCACCGGGGGAGAGCCGCACTGTCACTGAGGGTCAGCGCCGAGGGAGAGCCGCACAGTCACTGAGGGATAGCGCTGAGGGAGAGCTGCACCGTCACTGAGGGTCAGCGCTGAGGGAGAGCCGCACTGTCACTGAGGTTCAGCGCTGAGGGAGAGCCGCACCGTCGCTGAGGGAGAGCCGCACTGTGACTGAGGGTCAGCGCTGAGGGAGAGCCGCACTGTCGCTGAGGGTCAGTGCTGAGGGAGAGCCGCACTGTCGCTGAGGGACATCACTGAGGGAGAGCCGCACTGTCACTGAGGGAGAGCCGCACTGTCGCTGAGGGTCAGTGCTAAGGGAGAGCCGCACCGTCACTGAGGGATACCGCTGAGGGAGAGCCACACTGTGACTGAGGGTGAGCGCTGAGGGAGAGCCGCACTGTCACTGAGGGACAGCGTTGAGTGAGAGCCGCACTGTCACTGAGGGACAGCGCTGAGGGAGAGCCGCACTGTCACTGAGGGACAGCGCTGAGGGAGAGTCGCACTGTCACTGAGGGACAGCGCTGAGGGAGAGCCGCACTGTCACTGAGGGACAGCGCTGAGGGAGAGCCACACTGTCACTGAGGGACAGCGCTGAGGGAGAGACGCAATGTCACTAATGGTGAGCGCCGAGGGTGTGCCACACTGTCACTGAGGGAGAGCCGCACTGTCACTGAGGGACAGCGCTGAGGGAGAGCCGCACTGTCACTGAGGGACAGCGCTGAGGGAGAGCCACACCGTCACTGAGGGATAGCGCTGAGGGAGAGCCACACCGTCGCTGAGGGACAGCGCTGAGGGAGAGCCGCACTGTCACTGAGGGAGAGCCGCACTGTCGCTGAGGGTCAGTGCTGAGGGAGAGCCGCACTGTGACTGAGGGTCAGCGCTGAGGGAACGCCGCACTGTCACTGAGGGTCAGCGCTGAGGGAGAGCCGCACTGTCACTGATGGACAGGGCTGAGGGAGAGCCGCACTGTCACTGAGGGACAGGGCTGAGGGAGAGCCGCACTGTCACTGAGGGACAGGGCTGAGGGAGAGCCGCACTGTCACTGAGGGTCAGCGCTGAGGGAGAGCCGCACTGTCACTGAGGGAACGCCGCACTGTCACTGAGGGACAGCGCTGAGGGAACGCCGCACTGTCACTGAGGGACAGCGCTGAGGGAACGCCGCACTGTCACTGAGGGACAGCGCTGAGGGAACGCCGCACTGTCACTGAGGGACAGCGCTGAGGGAACGCCGCACTGTCACTGAGGGACAGCGCTGAGGGAACGCCGCACTGTCACTGAGGGACAGCGCTGAGGGAACGCCGCACTGTCACTGAGGGACAGCGCTGAGGGAACGCCGCACTGTCACTGAGGGACAGCGCTGAGGGAACGCCGCACTGTCACTGAGGGACAGCGCTGAGGGAACGCCGCACTGTCACTGAGGGACAGCGCTGAGGGAACGCCGCACTGTCACTGAGGGACAGCGCTGAGGGAACGCCGCACTGTCACTGAGGGACAGCGCTGAGGGAACGCCGCACTGTCACTGAGGGACAGCGCTGAGGGAACGCCGCACTGTCACTGAGGGACAGCGCTGAGGGAACGCCGCACTGTCGCTGAGGGACAGCGCTGAGGGAACGCCGCACTGTCGCTGAGGGAACGCCGCACTGTCACTGAGGGACAGCGCTGAGGGAACGCCGCACTGTCACTGAGGGACAGCACTGAGGGAACGCCGCACTGTCCCTGAGGGAGAGCGCTGAGGGAGAGCCGCACTGTCACTGAGGGAGAGCCGCACTGTCACTGAAGGACAGCACTAAGGGAACGCCGCACTGTCACTGAGGGAGAGCGCCGAGGGAGAGCCACACCGTCACTGAGGGACAGCGCTGAGGGAGAGCCGCACTGTCACTGAGGGAGCGCCGCACTGTCACTGAGGGACAGCGCTGAGGGAGAGCCGCACCGTCACTGAGGGACAGCGCCGAGGGGGAGCCGCACGGTGACTGAGGGTGAGCCGCACAGTCACTGAGGGAGAGCCGCACTGTCTCTGAGGGAGAGCCGCTCCGTCACTGAGGGACAGCGCTGAGGGAGAGCCGCACTGTCCCTGAGGGACAGCCGCACCGTCACTAATGGTCAGCGCCGAGGAGTGCCACACTGTCACTGAGGGTCAGCGCCGAGGGAGAGCCGCACTGTCACGGAGGGTCAGCGTTGAGGGAGAGCCACACTGTCACTGAGGGACAGCGCTGAGGGAGAGCCGCATGGTCACTGAGGGACAGGGCTGAGGGAGAGCCGCACTGTCACTGAGGGACAGCGCTGAGGGAGAGCCACACTGGCACTGAGGGTGAGCACTGAGGGAGAGCCGCACTGTCACTGAGGGAGAGCGCTGAGGGAGAGCCGCACTGTCACTGAGGGAGAGCGCTGAGGGAACGCCGCACTGTCACTGAGGGACAGCGCTGAGGGAACGCCGCACTGTCACTGAGGGAGAGCGCTGAGGGAACGCCGCACTGTCACTGAGGGAGAGCGCTGAGGGAACGCCGCACTGTCACTGAGGGAGAGCGCTGAGGGAACGCCGCACTGTCACTGAGGGAGAGCCGCACTGTCATTGAGGGACAGCGCTGAGGGAGAGCCGCACTGTCACTGACGGACAGCGCCGGGGGAGAGCCGCACTGTCACTGAGGGAGAGCGCTGAGGGAGAGCCGCACTGTCACTGAGGGAGAGCGCTGAGGGAACGCCGCACTGTCACTGAGGGACAGCGCTGAGGGAACGCCGCACTGTCACTGAGGGACAGCGCTGAGGGAACGCCGCACTGTCACTGAGGGAGAGCGCTGAGGGAACGCCGCACTGTCACTGAGGGAGAGCGCTGAGGGAACGCCGCACTGTCACTGAGGGAGAGCCGCACTGTCATTGAGGGACAGCGCTGAGGGAGAGCCGCACTGTCACTGACGGACAGCGCCGGGGGAGAGCCGCACTGTCACTGAGGGTCAGCGCCGAGGGAGAGCTGCATCGTCACTGAGGGTCAGCGCTGAGGGAGAGCCGCACTGTCACTGAGGGTCAGCGCTGAGGGAGAGCCGCACCGTCACTGAGGGAGAGCCGCACTGTGACTGAGGGTCAGTGCTGAGGGAGAGCCGCACTGTCACGGAGGGAGAGCCGCACCGTCACTGAGGGACAGCGCTGAGGGAGAGCCACACTGTCACTGAGGGACAGCGCTGAGGGAGAGCCGCACTGTCACTGAGGGACAGCGCAGAGGGAGTGCGGCACTGTCACTGAGGGACAGCGCAGAGGGAGAGCCGCACTGTCACTGAGGGAGAGCTGCACTATCACTGAGGGACTGCGCTGAGGGAGAGCCGCACCGTCGCTGAGGGAGAGCCGCACCGTCGCTGAGGGAGAGCCGCACCGTCGCTGAGGGAGAGCCGCACCGTCGCTGAGGGAGAGCCGCACCGTCGCTGAGGGAGAGCCGCACCGTCGCTGAGGGAGAGCCGCACCGTCGCTGAGGGAGAGCCGCACTGTCGCTGAGGGACAGCGCTGAGGGAGAGCCGCACCGTCACTGAGGGACAGCGCCGAGGGGGAGCCGCACCGTCACTGAGGGTCAGCGTTGAGCGAGAGCCGCACTGTCACTGAGGGACAGCGCTGAGGGAGAGCCGCACTGTCACTGAGGGACAGCGCCGGGGGAGAGCCGCACTGTCACTGAGGGACAGCGCTGAGGGAGAGCCGCACTGTCACTGAGGGACAGCGCTGAGGGAGAGCCGCACTGTCACTGACGGACAGCGCCGGGGGAGAGCCGCACTGTCACTGAGGGTCAGCGCCGAGGGAGAGTTGCATCGTCACTGAGGGAGAGCCGCACTGTCACTGAGGGTCTGTGCTGAGGGAGAGCCGCACTGTCACTGAGGGACATCGCTGAGGGAGAGCCGCACTGTCACTGAGGGACAGCGCTGAGGGAGAGCCGCACTGTCACTGAGGGACAGCGCTGAGGGAGAGCCGCACTGTCACTGAGGGTTAGTGCTGAGGGAGAGCCGCACAGTCGCTGAGGGATAGCGCTGAGGGAGAGCCGCACTGTCATTGAGGGACAGCGCTGAGGGAACGCTGCACTGTCACTGAGGGACAGCCGCACTGTCACGGAGGGAGAGCCGCACTGTCACGGAGGGAGAGCCGCACTGTCACGGAGGGAGAGCCGCACTGTCACGGAGGGAGAGCCGCACTGTCACGGAGGGACAGCACTGAGGGAACGCCGCACTGTCACTGAGGGAGAGCGCTGAGGGAGAGCCGCACTGTCACTGAGGGTGAGCGCTGAGGGAGAGCCGCACTGTCACTGAGGGACAGCGCTGAGGGAGAGCCGCACTGTCACTGAGGGAGAGCCGCACCGTCACTGAGGGTCAGCGCTGAGGGAGAGCCGCACCGTCACTGAGGGACAGCGCTGAGGGAGAGCCGCACTGTCACTGAGGGACAGCGCTGAGGGAGAGCCACACTGTCGCTGAGGGAGAGCCGCATTGTCACTGAGGGAGAGCCGCACTGTCACTGAGGGAGAGCCGCACTGTCACTGAGGGACAGCGCTGAGGGAGAGCCGCACTGTCACTTAGGGTCAGCGATGAGGGAACACCGCACTGTCACTGAGGGACAGCGCTGAGGGAACACCGCACTGTCACTGAGGGACAGCGCCGAGGGAGAGCCGCACTGTCACTGAGGGATAGCGCTGAGGGAGAGCTGCATCGTCACTGAGGGTCAGCGCTGAGGGAGAGCCGCACTGTCAATGCGGGTCAGCGCTGAGGGAGAGCCGCACCGTCGCTGAGGGAGAGCCGCACTGTGACTGAGGGTCAGCGCTGAGGGAGAGCCGCACTGTCGCTGAGGGTCAGTGCTGAGGGAGAGCCGCACTGTCACTGAGGGACATCGCTGAGGGAGAGCCGCACTGTCACTGAGGGAGAGCCGCACTGTCGCTGAGGGTCAGTGCTAAGGGAGAGCCGCACCGTCACTGAGGGATACCGCTGAGGGAGAGCCGCACTGTCACTGAGGGACAGCGCTGAGGGAGAGCCGCACTGTCACTGAGGGACAGCGCTGAGGGAGAGCCGCACTGTCACTGAGGGACAGCGCTGAGGGAGAGCCGCACTGTCACTGAGGGACAGCGCTGAGGGAGAGACGCACTGTCACTGAGGGACAGCGATGAGGGAGAGCCGCACTGTCACTGAGGGACAGCGATGAGGGAGAGCCGCACTGTCACTGAGGGACAGCGATGAGGGAGAGCCGCACTGTCACTGAGGGACAGGGCTGAGGAAGAGACGCACTGTCACTGAGGGTCAGCGCTGAGGGAGAGCCGCACTGTCACTGAGGGACATCGCTGAGGGAGAGCCGCACTATCACTGAGGGTCAGCGCTGAGGGAACGCTGCACTGTCACTGAGGGACAGCCGCACTGTCACTGAGGGTCAGCGCTGAGGGAGAGCTGCACTGTCACTGAGGGTCAGCGCTGAGGGAGAGCCGCACTGTCACTGAGGGTCAGCGCTGAGGGAGAGCCGCACTGTCACTGAGGGTCAGCGCTGAGGGAGAGCCGCACTGTCGCTGAGGGTCAGTGCTGAGGGAGAGCCGCACTGTCACTGAGGGATATCGCTGAGGGAGAGCCGCACTGTCACTCAGGGACAGCGCTGAGGGAGAGCCGCACTGTCGCTGAGGGTCAGTGCTGAGGGAGAGCCGCACCGTCACTGAGGGATAGCGCTGAGGGAGAGCCGCACTGTCACTGAGGGATAGCGCTGAGGGAGAGCCGCACTGTCACTGCGGGTCAGCGCTGAGGGAGAGCCGCACCGTCGCTGAGGGAGAGCCGCACTGTGACTGAGGGTCAGCGCTGAGGGAGAGCCGCACTGTCGCTGAGGGTCAGTGCTGAGGGAGAGCCGCACTGTCACTGAGGGACATCGCTGAGGGAGAGCCGCACTGTCACTGAGGGAGAGCCGCACTGTCGCTGAGGGTCAGTGCTAAGGGAGAGCCGCACCGTCACTGAGGGATACCGCTGAGGGAGAGCCACACTGTGACTGAGGGACAGCGTTGAGTGAGAGCCGCACTGTCACTGAGGGACAGCGCTGAGGGAGAGCTGCACCGTCACTGAGGGAGAGCCGCACTGTCGCTGAGGGTCAGTGCTAAGGGAGAGCCGCACCGTCACTGAGGGATACCGCTGAGGGAGAGCCACACTGTGACTGAGGGACAGCGTTGAGTGAGAGCCGCACTGTCACTGAGGGACAGCGCTGAGGGAGAGCCGCACTGTCACTGAGGGACAGCGCTGAGGGAGAGCCGCACTGTCACTGAGGGACAGCGCTGAGGGAGAGCCACACTGTCACTGAGGGACAGGGCTGAGGGCGAGCCGCACTGTCACTGAGGGACAGCGCCGAGGGAGAGCCGCACTGTCACTGAGGGACAGCGCTGAGGGAAAGCCGCACCGTCACTGAGGGACAGCGCTGAGGGAGAGCCGCACCGTCACTGAGGGAGAGCGCTGAGGGAGAGCCGCACCGTCACTGAGGGAGAGCGCTGAGGGAGAGCCGCACCGTCACTGAGGGTCAGCGCTGAGGGAGAGCCGCACTGTCACTGAGGGACAGCGCTGAGGGGAGTGCCGCACTGTCACTGAGGGAGAGCCGCATTGTCACTGAGGGATAGCGCTGAGGGAGAGCCGCACTGTCACTGAAGGACAGCAACGGGGGAGAGCCGCACTGTCACTGAGGGTCAGCGCTGAGGGAGAGCCGCACTGTCACTGAGGGTCAGCGCTGAGGGAGAGCCGCACTGTGACTGAGGGTCAGCGCTGAGGGAGAGCCGCACTGTCGCTGAGGGTCAGTGCTGAGGGAGAGCCGCACTGTCACTGAGGGACATCGCTGAGGGAGAGCCGCACTGTCACTGAGGGAGAGCCGCACTGTCGCTGAGGGTCAGTGCTAAGGGAGAGCCGCACCGTCACTGAGGGATACCGCTGAGGGAGAGCCACACTGTGACTGAGGGACAGCGTTGAGTGAGAGCCGCACTGTCACTGAGGGACAGCGCTGAGGGAGAGCCGCACTGTCACTGAGGGTCAGTGCTGAGGGAGAGCCGCACTGTCACTGAGGGACATCGCTGAGGGAGAGCCGCACTATCACTGAGGGTCAGCGCTGAGGGAACGCTGCACTGTCACTGAGGGACAGCCGCACTGTCACTGAGGGTCAGCGCTGAGGGAGAGCCGCACTGTCACTGAGGGACATCGCTGAGGGAGAGCCGCACTGTCACTGAGGGAGAGCCGCACTGTCGCTGAGGGTCAGTGCTAAGGGAGAGCCGCACCGTCACTGAGGGATACCGCTGAGGGAGAGCCACACTGTCACTGAGGGACAGCGCTGAGGGAGAGCCACACTGTCACTGAGGGAGAGCCGCACTGTCGCTGAGGGTCAGTGCTAAGGGAGAGCCGCACCGTCACTGAGGGACAGCGCTGAGGGAGAGCCGCACTGTCACTGAGGGACATCGCTGAGGGAGAGCCGCACTGTCACTGAGGGAGAGCCGCACTGTCGCTGAGGGTCAGTGCTAAGGGAGAGCCGCACCGTCACTGAGGGACAGCGCTGAGGGAGAGCCGCACTGTCACTGAGGGACAGCGCTGAGGGAGAGCCACACTGTCACTGAAGGACAGCGCTGAGGGAGAGACGCAATGTCACTAATAGTCAGCGCCGAGGGTGTGCCACACTGTCACTGAGGGACAGCGCTGAGGGAGAGCCGCACTGTCACTGAGGGACAGCGATGAGGGAGAGCCGCACTGTCACTGAGGGAGAGCCGCACTGTCGCTGAGGGTCAGTGCTGAGGGAACGCCGCACTGTCACTGATGGACAGGGCTGAGGGAGAGCCGCACTGTCACTGAGGGACAGGGCTGAGGGAGAGCCGCACTGTCACTGAGGGACAGGGCTGAGGGAGAGCCGCACTGTCACTGAGGGACAGGGCTGAGGGAGAGCCGCACTGTCACTGAGGGTCAGCGCTGAGGGAGAGCCGCACTGTCACTGAGGGACAGCGCTGAGGGAGAGCCGCACTGTCACTAAGGGTCAGCGCTGAGGGAGAGCCGCACTGTCACTGAGGGACAGCGCTGAGGGAGAGCCGCACTGTCGCTGAGGGTCAGTGCTGAGGGAGAGCCGCACCGTCACTGAGGGATACCGCTGAGGGAGAGCCGCACCGTCACTGAGGGATACCGCTGAGGGAGAGCCGCACTGTCACTGAGGGACAGCGCTGAGGGAACACTGCACTGTCACCGAGGGACAGCGCTGAGGGAAAGCCGCACTGTCACTGATGGACAGGGCTGAGGGCGAGCCGCACTGTCACTGATGGACAGCGCCGAGGGAGAGCCGCACTGTCACTGAGGGACAGCGCTGAGGGAAAGCCGCACCGTCACTGAGGGACAGCGCTGAGGGAGAGCCGCACCGTCACTGAGGGAGAGCGCTGAGGGAGAGCCGCACTGTCACTGAGGGAGAGCCGCACCGTCACTGAGGGTCAGCGCTGAGGGAGAGCCGCACTGTCACTGAGGGACAGCGCTGAGGGGAGTGCCGCACTGTCACTGAGGGAGAGCCGCATTGTCACTGAGGGAGAGCGCTGAGGGAGAGCCGCACTGTCACTGAAGGACAGCAACGGGGGAGAGCCGCACTGTCACTGAGGGTCAGCGCTGAGGGAGAACCGCACCGTCACTGAGGGTCAGCGCTGAGGGAGAGCCGCACTGTCACTGAGGGACAGCGCTGAGGGAGAGCCGCACCGTCACGGATGGAGAGCGCTGAGGGAGAGCCGCACTGTCACTGAGGGAGAGCCGCATTGTCACTGAGTGTCAGCGCCGAGGGAGAGCCACAACGTCGCTGAGGGAGAGCCGCACTGTCACTGAGGGAGAGCCGCACCGTCACTGAGGGTCAGCGCTGAGGGAGAGCCGCACCGTCACTGAGGGTCAGCGCTGAGGGAGAGCCGCACCGTCACTGAGGGACAGCGCTGAGGGAGCGCCGCACTGTCACTGAGGGACAGCGCTGAGGGAGAGCCGCACTGTCACTGAGGGACAGCGCTGAGGGAGAGCCGCACTGTCACTGAGGGACAGCGCTGAGGGAGAGCCGCACTGTCACTGAGGGTTAGTGCTGAGGGAGAGCCGCACAGTCGCTGAGGGATAGCGCTGAGGGAGAGCCGCACAGTCGCTGAGGGACAGCGCTGAGGGAACGCTGCACTGTCACTGAGGGACAGCCGCACTGTCACGGAGGGAGAGCCGCACTGTCACGGAGGGAGAGCCGCACTGTCACGGAGGGAGAGCCGCACTGTCACGGAGGGAGTGCGCTGAGGGACAGCCGCACTGTCACTGAGGGAGTGCGCTGAGGGAGAGCCGCACTGTCACTGAGGGTGAGCGCTGAGGGAGAGCCGCACTGTCACTGAGGGACAGCGCTGAGGGAAAGCCGCACCGTCACTGAGGGACAGCGCTGAGGGAGAGCCGCACCGTCGCTGAGGGAGAGCCGCACTGTCACTGAGGGAGAGCCGCACTGTCACTTAGGGTCAGCGCTGAGGGAACACCGCACTGTCACTGAGGGACAGCGCTGAGGGAACACCGCACTGTCACTGAGGGACAGCGCCGAGGGAGAGCCGCACTGTCACTGAGGGACAGCGCTGAGGGAGAGCTGCATCGTCGCTGAGGGTCAGCGCTGAGGGAGAGCCGCACTGTCACTGCGGGTCAGCGCTGAGGGAGAGCCGCACCGTCGCTGAGGGAGAGCCGCACTGTGACTGAGGGTCAGCGCTGAGGGAGAGCCGCACTGTCGCTGAGGGTCAGTGCTGAGGGAGAGCCGCACTGTCACTGAGGGACATCGCTGAGGGAGAGCCGCACTGTCACTGAGGGAGAGCCGCACTGTCGCTGAGGGTCAGTGCTAAGGGAGAGCAGCACCGTCACTGAGGGATACCGCTGAGGGAGAGCCACACTGTGACTGAGGGACAGCGTTGAGTGAGAGCCGCACTGTCACTGAGGGACAGCGCTGAGGGAGAGCTGCACCGTCACTGAGGGAGAGCCGCACTGTCGCTGAGGGTCAGTGCTAAGGGAGAGCCGCACCGTCACTGAGGGATACCGCTGAGGGAGAGCCACACTGTCACTGAGGGACAGCGCTGAGGGAGAGCCGCACTGTCACTGAGGGACAGCGCAGAGGGAGAGCCACACTGTCACTGAGGGACAGCGCTGAGGGAGAGCCGCACTGTCACTGAGGGACAGCGCAGAGGGAGAGCCGCACTGTCACTGAGGGAGAGCTGCACTATCACTGAGGGACTGCGCTGAGGGAGAGCCGCACCGTCGCTGAGGGAGAGCCGCACCGTCACTGAGGGACAGCGCTGAGGGAGAGCCGCACTGTCACTGAGGGACAGCGCTGAGGGAGAGCCGCACCGTCACTGAGGGACAGCGCCGAGGGGGAGCCGCACCGTCACTGAGGGACAGCGTTGAGCGAGAGCCGCACTGTCACTGAGGGACAGCGCTGAGGGAGAGCCGCACTGTCACTGAGGGACAGCGCCGGGGGAGAGCCGCACTGTCACTGAGGGACAGCGCGGAGGGAGAGCCGCACTGTCACTGAGGGACAGCGCCGAGGGAGAGCCGCACTGTCACTGACGGACAGCGCCGGGGGAGAGCCGCACTGTCACTGAGGGTCAGCGCCGAGGGAGAGTTGCATCGTCACTGAGGGAGAGCCGCACTGTGACTGAGGGTCTGTGCTGAGGGAGAGCCGCACTGTCACTGAGGGACAGCGCTGAGGGAGAGCCGCACTGTCACTGAGGGACAGCGCTGAGGGAGAGCCGCACTGTCACTGAGGGTTAGTGCTGAGGGAGAGCCGCACAGTCGCTGAGGGATAGCGCTGAGGGAGAGCCGCACTGTCACTGAGGGACAGCGCTGAGGGAACGCTGCACTGTCACTGAGGGACAGCCGCACTGTCACGGAGGGAGAGCCGCACTGTCACGGAGGGAGAGCCGCACTGTCACGGAGGGAGAGCCGCACTGTCACGGAGGGACAGCACTGAGGGAACGCCGCACTGTCACTGAGGGAGAGCGCTGAGGGAGAGCCGCACTGTCACTGAGGGTGAGCGCTGAGGGAGAGCCGCACTGTCACTGAGGGTGAGCGCTGAGGGAGAGCCGCACTGTCACTGAGGGTGAGCGCTGAGGGAGAGCCGCACTGTCACTGAGGGACAGCGCTGAGGGAAAGCCGCACCGTCGCTGAGGGACAGCGCTGAGGGAGAGCCGCACCGTCGCTGAGGGAGAGCCGCACTGTCACTGAGGGAGAGCCGCACTGTCACTGAGGGACAGCGCTGAGGGAGAGCCGCACTGTCACTGAGGGAGAGCCGCACCGTCACTGAGGGTCAGCGCTGAGGGAGAGCCGCACCGTCACTGAGGGACAGCGCTGAGGGAGAGCCGCACTGTCACTGAGGGACAGCGCTGAGGGAGAGCCACACTGTCGCTGAGGGAGAGCCGCATTGTCACTGAGGGAGAGCCGCACTGTCACTGAGGGAGAGCCGCACTGTCACTGAGAGACAGCGCTGAGGGAGAGCCGCACTGTCACTTAGGGTCAGCGATGAGGGAACACCGCACTGTCACTGAGGGACAGCGCTGAGGGAACACCGCACTGTCACTGAGGGACAGCGCCGAGGGAGAGCCGCACTGTCACTGAGGGATAGCGCTGAGGGAGAGCTGCATCGTCACTGAGGGTCAGCGCTGAGGGAGAGCCGCACTGTCACTGCGGGTCAGCGCTGAGGGAGAGCCGCACCGTCGCTGAGGGAGAGCCGCACTGTGACTGAGGGTCAGCGCCGAGGGAGAGCCGCACTGTCGCTGAGGGTCAGTGCTGAGGGAGAGCCGCACTGTCACTGAGGGACATCGCTGAGGGAGAGCCGCACTGTCACTGAGGGAGAGCCGCACTGTCGCTGAGGGTCAGTGCTAAGGGAGAGCCGCACCGTCACTGAGGGATACCGCTGAGGGAGAGCCGCACTGTCACTGAGGGACAGCGCTGAGGGAGAGCCGCACTGTCACTGAGGGACAGCGCTGAGGGAGAGCCGCACTGTCACTGAGGGACAGCGCTGAGGGAGAGCTGCACTGTCACTGAGGGACAGCGCTGAGGGAGAGCCGCACTGTCACTGAGGGACAGCGCTGAGGGAGAGACGCACTGTCACTGAGGGACAGCGATGAGGGAGAGCCGCACTGTCACTGAGGGACAGTGCTGAGGGAGAGCCGCACTGTCACTGAGGGAGAGCGCTGAGGGAGAGCCGCACTGTCACTGATGGACAGGGCTGAGGGAGAGCCGCACTGTCACTGAGGGACAGGGCTGAGGGAGAGCCGCACTGTCACTGAGGGACAGGGCTGAGGGAGAGCCGCACTGTCGCTGAGGGTTAGTGCTGAGGGAGAGCCGCACCGTCACTGAGGGATAGCGCTGAGGGAGTGCCGCACTGTCACTGAGGGACAGCGCTGAGGGAACGCTGCACTGTCACTGAGGGTCAGCGCTGAGGGAGAGCTGCACTGTCACTGAGGGTCAGCGCTGAGGGAGAGCCGCACTGTCACTGAGGGTCAGCGCTGAGGGAGAGCCGCACTGTCGCTGAGGGTCAGTGCTGAGGGAGAGCCGCACTGTCACTGAGGGATATCGCTGAGGGAGAGCCGCACTGTCACTCAGGGACAGCGCTGAGGGAGAGCCGCACTGTCGCTGAGGGTCAGTGCTGAGGGAGAGCCGCACCGTCACTGAGGGATAGCGCTGAGGGAGAGCCGCACTGTCACTGAGGGATAGCGCTGAGGGAGAGCCGCACTGTCACTGCGGGTCAGCGCTGAGGGAGAGCCGCACCGTCGCTGAGGGAGAGCCGCACTGTGACTGAGGGTCAGCGCTGAGGGAGAGCCGCACTGTCGCTGAGGGTCAGTGCTGAGGGAGAGCCGCACTGTCACTGAGGGACATCGCTGAGGGAGAGCCGCACTGTCACTGAGGGAGAGCCGCACTGTCGCTGAGGGTCAGTGCTAAGGGAGAGCCGCACCGTCACTGAGGGATACCGCTGAGGGAGAGCCACACTGTGACTGAGGGACAGCGTTGAGTGAGAGCCGCACTGTCACTGAGGGACAGCGCTGAGGGAGAGGCGCACTGTCACTGAGTGACAGCGCTGAGGGAGAGCCGCACTGTCACTGAGGGACAGCGCTGAGGGAGAGCCGCAATGTCACTAATGGTCAGCGCCGAGGGTGTGCCACACTGTCACTGAGGGACAGCGCTGAGGGAGAGCCGCACTGTCACTGAGGGACAGCGATGAGGGAGAGCCGCACTGTCACTGAGGGAGAGCCGCACTGTCGCTGAGGGTCAGTGCTGAGGGAGAGCCGCACTGTGACTGAGGGTCAGCGCTGAGGGAACGCCGCACTGTCACTGATGGACAGGGCTGAGGGAGAGCCGCACTGTCACTGAGGGACAGGGCTGAGGGAGAGCCGCACTGTCACTGAGGGACAGGGCTGAGGGAGAGCCGCACTGTCACTAAGGGTCAGCGCTGAGGGAGAGCCGCACTGTCACTGAGGGACAGCGCTGAGGGAGAGCCGCACTGTCGCTGAGGGTCAGTGCTGAGGGAGAGCCGCACCGTCACTGAGGGATACCGCTGAGGGAGAGCCGCACCGTCACTGAGGGATACCGCTGAGGGAGAGCCGCACCGTCACTGAGGGACAGCGCTGAGGGAACACTGCACTGTCACCGAGGGACAGCGCTGAGGGAAAGCCGCACCGTCACTGAGGGACAGCGCTGAGGGAAAGCCGCACCGTCACTGAGGGACAGCGCTGAGGGAGAGCCGCACCGTCACTGAGGGAGAGCGCTGAGGGAAAGCCGCACCGTCACTGAGGGACAGCGCTGAGGGAGAGCCGCACCGTCGCTGAGGGAGAGCCGCACTGTCACTGAGGGACAGCGCTGAGGGAAAGCCGCACCGTCACTGAGGGACAGCGCTGAGGGAGAGCCGCACTGTCACTGATGGACAGGGCTGAGGGCGAGCCGCACTGTCACTGATGGACAGCGCCGAGGGAAAGCCGCACCGTCACTGAGGGACAGCGCTGAGGGAGAGCCGCACCGTCACTGAGGGAGAGCGCTGAGGGAGAGCCGCACTGTCACTGAGGGAGAGCCGCACCGTCACTGAGGGTCAGCGCTGAGGGAGAGCCGCACTGTCACTGAGGGACAGCGCTGAGGGGAGTGCCGCACTGTCACTGAGGGAGAGCCGCATTGTCACTGAGGGAGAGCGCTGAGGGAGAGCCGCACCGTCACTGAGGGTCAGCGCTGAGGGAGAGCTGCACTGTCACTGAGGGACAGCGCTGAGGGAGAGCCGCACCGTCACGGATGGAGAGCGCTGAGGGAGAGCCGCACTGTCACTGAGGGAGAGCCGCATTGTCACTGAGTGTCAGCGCCGAGGGAGAGCCACAACGTCGCTGAGGGAGAGCCGCACTGTCACTGAGGGAGAGCCGCACCGTCACTGAGGGTCAGCGCTGAGGGAGAGCCGCACCGTCACTGAGGGTCAGCGCTGAGGGAGAGCCGCACCGTCACTGAGGGACAGCGCTGAGGGAGCGCCGCACTGTCACTGAGGGACAGCGCTGAGGGAGAGCCGCACTGTCACTGAGGGACAGCGCTGAGGGAGAGCCGCACTGTCACTGAGGGTTAGTGCTGAGGGAGAGCCGCACAGTCGCTGAGGGAGAGCCGCACAGTCGCTGAGGGACAGCGCTGAGGGAACGCTGCACTGTCACTGAGGGACAGCCGCACTGTCACGGAGGGAGAGCCGCACTGTCACGGAGGGAGAGCCGCACTGTCACGGAGGGAGAGCCGCACTGTCACTGAGGGACAGCCGCACTGTCACTGAGGGAGAGCCGCACTGTCACTGAGGGACAGCGCTGAGGGAAAGCCGCACCGTCACTGAGGGACAGCGCTGAGGGAGAGCCGCACCGTCGCTGAGGGAGAGCCGCACCGTCACTGAGGGAGAGCCGCACTGTCACTGAGGGAGAGCCGCACTGTCACTGAGGGACAGCGCTGAGGGAGAGCCGCACTGTCACTGAGGGAGAGCCGCACCGTCACTGAGGGTCAGCGCTGAGGGAGAGCCGCACCGTCACTGAGGGACAGCGCTGAGGGAGAGCCGCACTGTCACTGAGGGACAGCGCTGAGGGAGAGCCACACTGTCGCTGAGGGAGAGCCGCACTGTCGCTGAGGGAGAGCCGCACTGTCACTGAGGGAGAGCCGCACTGTCACTGAGGGACAGCGCTGAGGGAGAGCCGCACTGTCACTTAGGGTCAGCGCTGAGGGAACACCGCACTGTCACTGAGGGACAGCGCTGAGGGAACACCGCACTGTCACTGAGGGACAGCGCCGAGGGAGAGCCGCACTGTCACTGAGGGACAGCGCTGAGGGAGAGCTGCATCGTCACTGAGGGTCAGCGCTGAGGGAGAGCCGCACTGTCACTGCGGGTCAGCGCTGAGGGAGAGCCGCACCGTCGCTGAGGGAGAGCCGCACTGTGACTGAGGGTCAGCGCTGAGGGAGAGCCGCACTGTCGCTGAGGGTCAGTGCTGAGGGAGAGCCGCACTGTCACTGAGGGACATCGCTGAGGGAGAGCCGCACTGTCACTGAGGGAGAGCCGCACTGTCGCTGAGGGTCAGTGCTAAGGGAGAGCCGCACTGTCGCTGAGGGATACCGCTGAGGGAGAGCCACACTGTGACTGAGGGACAGCGTTGAGTGAGAGCCGCACTGTCACTGAGGGACAGCGCTGAGGGAGAGCTGCACCGTCACTGAGGGAGAGCCGCACTGTCGCTGAGGGTCAGTGCTAAGGGAGAGCCGCACCGTCACTGAGGGATACCGCTGAGGGAGAGCCACACTGTCACTGAGGGACAGCGCTGAGGGAGAGCCGCACTGTCACTGAGGGACAGCGCAGAGGGAGTGCGGCACTGTCACTGAGGGACAGCGCAGAGGGAGAGCCGCACTGTCACTGAGGGAGAGCTGCACTATCACTGAGGGACTGCGCTGAGGGAGAGCCGCACCGTCGCTGAGGGAGAGCCGCACCGTCACTGAGGGAGAGCCGCACCGTCACTGAGGGACAGCGCTGAGGGAGAGCCGCACTGTCACTGAGGGACAGCGCTGAGGGAGAGCCGCACCGTCACTGAGGGACAGCGCCGAGGGGGAGCCGCACCGTCACTGAGGGACAGCGTTGAGCGAGAGCCGCACTGTCACTGAGGGACAGCGCTGAGGGAGAGCCGCACTGTCACTGAGGGACAGCGCCGGGGGAGAGCCGCACTGTCACTGAGGGACAGCGCGGAGGGAGAGCCGCACTGTCACTGAGGGACAGCGCTGAGGGAGAGCCGCACTGTCACTGACGGACAGCGCCGGGGGAGAGCCGCACTGTCACTGAGGGTCAGCGCCGAGGGAGAGTTGCATCGTCACTGAGGGAGAGCCGCACTGTGACTGAGGGTCTGTGCTGAGGGAGAGCCGCACTGTCACTGAGGGACAGCGCTGAGGGAGAGCCGCACTGTCACTGAGGGACAGCGCTGAGGGAGAGCCGCACTGTCACTGAGGGTTAGTGCTGAGGGAGAGCCGCACAGTCGCTGAGGGATAGCGCTGAGGGAGAGCCGCACTGTCACTGAGGGACAGCGCTGAGGGAACGCTGCACTGTCACTGAGGGACAGCCGCACTGTCACGGAGGGAGAGCCGCACTGTCACGGAGGGAGAGCCGCACTGTCACTGAGGGACAGCGCTGAGGGAGAGCCGCACTGTCACTGAGGGTTAGTGCTGAGGGAGAGCCGCACAGTCGCTGAGGGATAGCGCTGAGGGAGAGCCGCACAGTCGCTGAGGGACAGCGCTGAGGGAACGCTGCACTGTCACTGAGGGACAGCGCTGAGGGAAAGCCGCACCGTCACTGAGGGACAGCGCTGAGGGAGAGCCGCACCGTCGCTGAGGGAGAGCCGCACTGTCACTGAGGGAGAGCCGCACTGTCGCTGAGGGAGAGCCGCACTGTCACTGAGGGAGAGCCGCACCGTCGCTGAGGGAGAGCCGCACCGTCACTGAGGGACAGCGCTGAGGGAGAGCCGCACTGTCACTGAGGGACAGCGCTGAGGGAGAGCCACACTGTCGCTGAGGGAGAGCCGCATTGTCACTGAGGGAGAGCCGCACTGTCACTGAGGGAGAGCCGCACTGTCACTGAGGGACAGCGCTGAGGGAGAGCCGCACTGTCACTTAGGGTCAGCGATGAGGGAACACCGCACTGTCACTGAGGGACAGCGCTGAGGGAACACCGCACTGTCACTGAGGGACAGCGCCGAGGGAGAGCCGCACTGTCACTGAGGGATAGCGCTGAGGGAGAGCTGCATCGTCACTGAGGGTCAGCGCTGAGGGAGAGCCGCACTGTCACTGCGGGTCAGCGCTGAGGGAGAGCCGCACC
Source organism: Chiloscyllium punctatum (assembly GCF_047496795.1). Classification (NCBI taxonomy): domain Eukaryota; kingdom Metazoa; phylum Chordata; class Chondrichthyes; order Orectolobiformes; family Hemiscylliidae; genus Chiloscyllium; species Chiloscyllium punctatum. The sequence continues at coordinate 57,971,781 of NC_092772.1, read as the reverse complement.
GTCGCTGAGGGAGAGCCGCACTGTGACTGAGGGTCAGCGCTGAGGGAGAGCCGCACCGTCGCTGAGGGAGAGCCGCACCGTCACTGAGGGAGAGCGCTGAGGGAGAGCCGCACTGTCACTGAGGGAGAGCCGCACCGTCACTGAGGGTCAGCGCTGAGGGAGAGCCGCACTGTCACTGAGGGACAGCGCTGAGGGGAGTGCCGCACTGTCACTGAGGGAGAGCCGCATTGTCACTGAGGGATAGCGCTGAGGGAGAGCCGCACTGTCACTGAAGGACAGCAACGGGGGAGAGCCGCACTGTCACTGAGGGTCAGCGCTGAGGGAGAACCGCACCGTCACTGAGGGTCAGCGCTGAGGGAGAGCCGCACTGTCACTGAGGGTCAGCGCTGAGGGAGAGCCGCACTGTCACTGAGGGACAGCGCTGAGGGAGAGCCGCACCGTCACGGATGGAGAGCGCTGAGGGAGAGCCGCACTGTCACTGAGGGAGAGCCGCATTGTCACTGAGTGTCAGCGCCGAGGGAGAGCCACAACGTCACTGAGGGACAGCGCTGAGGGAGAGCCGCACTGTCACTGAGGGAGAGCCGCACCGTCACTGAGGGTCAGCGCTGAGGTAGAGCCGCACCGTCACTGAGGGAAAGCGCTGAGGGAGAGCCGCACCGTCACTGAGGGACAGCGCTGAGGGAGCGCCGCACTGTCACTGAGGGAAAGCGCTGAGGGAGAGCCGCACTGTCACTGAGGGACAGCGCTGAGGGAGAGCCGCACTGTCACTGAGGGACAGCGCTGAGGGAGAGCCGCACTGTCACTGAGGGACAGCGCTGAGGGAGAGCCGCACTGTCGCTGAGGGTTAGTGCTGAGGGAGAGCCGCACAGTCGCTGAGGGATAGCGCTGAGGGAGAGCCGCACTGTCACTGAGGGACAGCGCTGAGGGAACGCTGCACTGTCACTGAGGGACAGCCGCACTGTCACGGAGGGAGAGCCGCACTGTCACGGAGGGAGAGCCGCACTGTCACGGAGGGAGAGCCGCACTGTCACTGAGGGAGAGCCGCACTGTCACTGAGGGACAGCCGCACTGTCACTGAGGGACAGCGCTGAGGGAGAGCCGCACTGTCACTGAGGGTGAGCGCTGAGGGAGAGCCGCACTGTCACTGAGGGACAGCGCTGAGGGAAAGCCGCACCGTCACTGAGGGACAGCGCTGAGGGAGAGCCGCACCGTCGCTGAGGGAGAGCCGCACTGTCACTGAGGGAGAGCCGCACTGTCACTGAGGGACAGCGCTGAGGGAGAGCCGCACTGTCACTGAGGGAGAGCCGCACCGTCACTGAGGGTCAGCGCTGAGGGAGAGCCGCACCGTCACTGAGGGACAGCGCTGAGGAAGAGCCGCACTGTCACTGAGGGACAGCGCTGAGGGAGAGCGACACTGTCGCTGAGGGAGAGCCGCACTGTCACTGAGGGAGAGCCGCACTGTCACTGAGGGAGAGCCGCACTGTCACTGAGGGACAGCGCTGAGGGAGAGCCGCACTGTCACTTAGGGTCAGCGCTGAGGGAACACCGCACTGTCACTGAGGGACAGCGCTGAGGGAACACCGCACTGTCACTGAGGGACAGCGCCGAGGGAGAGCCGCACTGTCACTGAGGGATAGCGCTGAGGGAGAGCTGCATCGTCACTGAGGGTCAGCGCTGAGGGAGAGCCGCACTGTCACTGAGGGTCAGCGCTGAGGGAGAGCCGCACCGTCGCTGAGGGAGAGCCGCACTGTGACTGAGGGTCAGCGCTGAGGGAGAGCCGCACTGTCACTGAGGGACATCGCTGAGGGAGAGCCGCACTGTCACTGAGGGAGAGCCGCACTGTCGCTGAGGGTCAGTGCTAAGGGAGAGCCGCACCGTCACTGAGGGATACCGCTGAGGGAGAGCCACACTGTGACTGAGGGACAGCGTTGAGTGAGAGCCGCACTGTCACTGAGGGACAGCGCTGAGGGAGAGCCGCACTGTCACTGAGGGACAGCGCTGAGGGAGAGCCGCACTGTCACTGAGGGACAGCGCTGAGGGAGAGCCGCACTGTCACTGAGGGACAGCGCTGAGGGAGAGCCGCACTGTCACTGAGGGACAGCGATGAGGGAGAGCCGCACTGTCACTGAGGGACAGCCGCACTGTCGCTGAGGGTCAGTGCTGAGGGAGAGCCGCACTGTGACTGAGGGTCAGCGCTGAGGGAACGCCGCACTGTCACTGATGGACAGGGCTGAGGGAGAGCCGCACTGTCACTGAGGGACAGCCGCACTGTCACTGAGGGTCAGCGCTGAGGGAGAGCTGCACTGTCACTGAGGGTCAGCGCTGAGGGAGAGCCGCACTGTCGCTGAGGGTCAGTGCTGAGGGAGAGCCGCACTGTCACTGAGGGATATCGCTGAGGGAGAGCCGCACTGTCACTCAGGGACAGCGCTGAGGGAGAGCCGCACTGTCGCTGAGGGTCAGTGCTGAGGGAGAGCCGCACCGTCACTGAGGGATAGCGCTGAGGGAGAGCCGCACTGTCACTGAGGGATAGCGCTGAGGGAGAGCTGCATCGTCACTGAGGGTCAGCGTTGAGGGAGAGCCGCACTGTCACTGCGGGTCAGCGCTGAGGGAGAGCCGCACCGTCGCTGAGGGAGAGCCGCACTGTGACTGAGGGTCAGCGCTGAGGGAGAGCCGCACTGTCGCTGAGGGTCAGTGCTGAGGGAGATCCGCACTGTCACTGAGGGACATCGCTGAGGGAGAGCCGCACTGTCACTGAGGGAGAGCCGCACTGTCGCTGAGGGTCAGTGCTAAGGGAGAGCCGCACCGTCACTGAGGGATACCGCTGAGGGAGAGCCACACTGTGACTGAGGGACAGCGTTGAGTGAGAGCCGCACTGTCACTGAGGGACAGCGCTGAGGGAGAGCTGCACCGTCACTGAGGGAGAGCCGCACTGTCGCTGAGGGTCAGTGCTAAGGGAGAGCCGCACCGTCACTGAGGGATACCGCTGAGGGAGAGCCACACTGTGACTGAGGGACAGCGTTGAGTGAGAGCCGCACTGTCACTGAGGGACAGCGCTGAGGGAGAGCCGCACTGTCACTGAGGGACAGCGCTGAGGGAGAGCCGCACTGTCACTGAGGGACAGCGCTGAGGGAGAGCCGCACTGTCACTGAGGGACAGCGCTGAGGGAGAGACGCAATGTCACTAATGGTCAGCGCCGAGGGTGTGCCACACTGTCACTGAGGGACAGCGCTGAGGGAGAGCCGCACTGTCACTGAGGGACAGCGCTGAGGGAGAGCCGCACTGTCACTGAGGGAGAGCCGCACCGTCACTGAGGGTCAGCGCTGAGGGAGAGCCGCACTGTCACTGAGGGACAGCGCTGAGGGAGAGCGACACTGTCGCTGAGGGAGAGCCGCATTGTCACTGAGGGAGAGCCGCACTGTCACTGAGGGAGAGCCGCACTGTCACTGAGGGACAGCGCTGAGGGAGAGCCGCACTGTCACTTAGGGTCAGCGATGAGGGAACACCGCACTGTCACTGAGGGACAGCGCTGAGGGAACACCGCACTGTCACTGAGGGACAGCGCCGAGGGAGAGCCGCACTGTCACTGAGGGATAGCGCTGAGGGAGAGCTGCATCGTCACTGAGGGTCAGCGCTGAGGGAGAGCCGCACTGTCACTGCGGGTCAGCGCTGAGGGAGAGCCGCACCGTCGCTGAGGGAGAGCCGCACTGTGACTGAGGGTCAGCGCTGAGGGAGAGCCGCACAGTCACTGAGGGACAGCGCTGAGGGAGAGCCGCACAGTCACTGAGGGACAGCGCTGAGGGAGAGCCACACTGTGACTGAGGGACAGCGCCGAGGGAGAGCCGCACTGTCGCTGAGGGTCAGTGCTAAGGGAGAGCCGCACCGTCACTGAGGGATACCGCTGAGGGAGAGCCACACTGTGACTGAGGGACAGCGTTGAGTGAGAGCCGCACTGTCACTGAGGGACAGCGCTGAGGGAGAGCCGCACTGTCACTGAGGGACAGCGCTGAGGGAGAGCTGCACTGTCACTGAGGGACAGCGCTGAGGGAGAGCCGCACTGTCACTGAGGGACAGCGCTGAGGGAGAGACGCACTGTCACTGAGGGACAGCGATGAGGGAGAGCCGCACTGTCACTGAGGGACAGTGCTGAGGGAGAGCCGCACTGTGACTGAGGGTCAGCGCTGAGGGAACGCCGCACTGTCACTGATGGACAGGGCTGAGGGAGAGCCGCACTGTCACTGAGGGACAGGGCTGAGGGAGAGCCGCACTGTCACTGAGGGACAGGGCTGAGGGAGAGCCGCACTGTCGCTGAGGGTTAGTGCTGAGGGAGAGCCGCACTGTCACTGAGGGATAGCGCTGAGGGAGAGCCGCACTGTCACTGAGGGACAGCGCTGAGGGAACGCTGCACTGTCACTGAGGGTCAGCGCTGAGGGAGAGCTGCACTGTCACTGAGGGTCAGCGCTGAGGGAGAGCCGCACTGTCACTGAGGGTCAGCGCTGAGGGAGAGCCGCACTGTCGCTGAGGGTCAGTGCTGAGGGAGAGCCGCACTGTCACTGAGGGATATCGCTGAGGGAGAGCCGCACTGTCACTCAGGGACAGCGCTGAGGGAGAGCCGCACTGTCGCTGAGGGTCAGTGCTGAGGGAGAGCCGCACCGTCACTGAGGGATAGCGCTGAGGGAGAGCCGCACTGTCACTGAGGGATAGCGCTGAGGGAGAGCCGCACTGTCACTGCGGGTCAGCGCTGAGGGAGAGCCGCACCGTCGCTGAGGGAGAGCCGCACTGTGACTGAGGGTCAGCGCTGAGGGAGAGCCGCACTGTCGCTGAGGGTCAGTGCTGAGGGAGAGCCGCACTGTCACTGAGGGACATCGCTGAGGGAGAGCCGCACTGTCACTGAGGGAGAGCCGCACTGTCGCTGAGGGTCAGTGCTAAGGGAGAGCCGCACCGTCACTGAGGGATACCGCTGAGGGAGAGCCACACTGTGACTGAGGGACAGCGTTGAGTGAGAGCCGCACTGTCACTGAGGGACAGCGCTGAGGGAGAGCTGCACCGTCACTGAGGGAGAGCCGCACTGTCGCTGAGGGTCAGTGCTAAGGGAGAGCCGCACCGTCACTGAGGGATACCGCTGAGGGAGAGCCGCACTGTCACTGAGGGACAGCGATGAGGGAGAGCCGCACTGTCACTGAGGGAGAGCCGCACTGTCGCTGAGGGTCAGTGCTGAGGGAGAGCCGCACTGTGACTGAGGGTCAGCGCTGAGGGAACGCCGCACTGTCACTGATGGACAGGGCTGAGGGAGAGCCGCACTGTCACTGAGGGACAGGGCTGAGGGAGAGCCGCACTGTCACTGAGGGACAGGGCTGAGGGAGAGCCGCACTGTCACTGAGGGTCAGCGCTGAGGGAGAGCCGCACTGTCACTGAGGGTCAGCGCTGAGGGAGAGCCGCACTGTCACTAAGGGTCAGCGCTGAGGGAGAGCCGCACTGTCACTGATGGACAGCGCTGAGGGAGAGCCGCACTGTCGCTGAGGGTCAGTGCTGAGGGAGAGCCGCACCGTCACTGAGGGATACCGCTGAGGGAGAGCCGCACCGTCACTGAGGGATACCGCTGAGGGAGAGCCGCACTGTCACTGAGGGACAGCGTTGAGGGAACACTGCACTGTCACCGAGGGACAGCGCTGAGGGAAAGCCGCACCGTCACTGAGGGACAGCGCTGAGGGAGAGCCGCACTGTCACTGGTGGACAGGGCTGAGGGCGAGCCGCACTGTCACTGAGGGACAGCGCCGAGGGAGAGCCGCACTGTCACTGAGGGACAGCGCTGAGGGAAAGCCGCACCGTCACTGAGGGACAGCGCTGAGGGAGAGCCGCACCGTCACTGAGGGAGAGCGCTGAGGGAGAGCCGCACTGTCACTGAGGGAGAGCCGCACCGTCACTGAGGGTCAGCGCTGAGGGAGAGCCGCACTGTCACTGAGGGACAGCGCTGAGGGGAGTGCCGCACTGTCACTGAGGGAGAGCCGCATTGTCACTGAGGGATAGCGCTGAGGGAGAGCCGCACTGTCACTGAAGGACAGCAACGGGGGAGAGCCGCACTGTCACTGAGGGTCAGCGCTGAGGGAGAACCGCACCGTCACTGAGGGTCAGCGCTGAGGGAGAGCCGCACTGTCACTGAGGGTCAGCGCTGAGGGAGAGCCGCACTGTCACTGAGGGTCAGCGCTGAGGGAGAGCCGCACTGTCACTGAGGGACAGCGCTGAGGGAGAGCCGCACCGTCACGGATGGAGAGCGCTGAGGGAGAGCCGCACTGTCACTGAGGGAGAGCCGCATTGTCACTGAGTGTCAGCGCCGAGGGAGAGCCACAACGTCACTGAGGGACAGCGCTGAGGGAGAGCCGCACTGTCACTGAGGGAGAGCCGCACCGTCACTGAGGGTCAGCGCTGAGGGAGAGCCGCACCGTCACTGAGGGTCAGCGCTGAGGGAGAGCCGCACCGTCACTGAGGGACAGCGCTGAGGGAGCGCCGCACTGTCACTGAGGGAAAGCGCTGAGGGAGAGCCGCACTGTCACTGAGGGACAGCGCTGAGGGAGAGCCGCACTGTCACTGAGGGACAGCGCTGAGGGAGAGCCGCACTGTCACTGAGGGTTAGTGCTGAGGGAGAGCCGCACAGTCGCTGAGGGATAGCGCTGAGGGAGAGCCGCACTGTCACTGAGGGACAGCGCTGAGGGAACGCTGCACTGTCACTGAGGGACAGCCGCACTGTCACGGAGGGAGAGCCGCACTGTCACGGAGGGAGAGCCGCACTGTCACTGAGGGAGAGCCGCACTGTCACTGAGGGACAGCGCTGAGGGAGAGCCGCACTGTCACTGAGGGTGAGCGCTGAGGGAGAGCCGCACTGTCACTGAGGGACAGCGCTGAGGGAAAGCCGCACCGTCACTGAGGGACAGCGCTGAGGGAGAGCCGCACCGTCGCTGAGGGAGAGCCGCACTGTCACTGAGGGACAGCGCTGAGGGAGAGCCGCACTGTCACTGAGGGAGAGCCGCACCGTCACTGAGGGTCAGCGCTGAGGGAGAGCCGCACCGTCACTGAGGGACAGCGCTGAGGAAGAGCCGCACTGTCACTGAGGGACAGCGCTGAGGGAGAGCCACACTGTCGCTGAGGGAGAGCCGCATTGTCACTGAGGGAGAGCCGCACTGTCACTGAGGGAGAGCCGCACTGTCACTGAGGGAGAGCGCTGAGGGAGAGCCGCACTGTCACTTAGGGTCAGCGCTGAGGGAACACCGCACTGTCACTGAGGGACAGCGCTGAGGGAACACCGCACTGTCACTGAGGGACAGCGCCGAGGGAGAGCCGCACTGTCACTGAGGGATAGCGCTGAGGGAGAGCTGCATCGTCACTGAGGGTCAGCGCTGAGGGAGAGCCGCACTGTCACTGAGGGTCAGCGCTGAGGGAGAGCCGCACCGTCGCTGAGGGAGAGCCGCACTGTGACTGAGGGTCAGCGCTGAGGGAGAGCCGCACTGTCGCTGAGGGTCAGTGCTGAGGGAGAGCCGCACTGTCACTGAGGGACATCGCTGAGGGAGAGCCGCACTGTCACTGAGGGAGAGCCGCACTGTCGCTGAGGGTCAGTGCTAAGGGAGAGCCGCACCGTCACTGAGGGATACCGCTGAGGGAGAGCCACACTGTGACTGAGGGACAGCGTTGAGTGAGAGCCGCACTGTCACTGAGGGACAGCGCTGAGGGAGAGCCGCACTGTCACTGAGGGACAGCGCTGAGGGAGAGCCGCACTGTCACTGAGGGACAGCGCTGAGGGAGAGCCGCACTGTCACTGAGGGACAGCGCTGAGGGAGAGCCGCACTGTCACTGAGGGACAGCGATGAGGGAGAGCCGCACTGTCACTGAGGGACAGCCGCACTGTCGCTGAGGGTCAGTGCTGAGGGAGAGCCGCACTGTGACTGAGGGTCAGCGCTGAGGGAACGCCGCACTGTCACTGATGGACAGGGCTGAGGGAGAGCCGCACTGTCACTGAGGGACAGCCGCACTGTCACTGAGGGTCAGCGCTGAGGGAGAGCTGCACTGTCACTGAGGGTCAGCGCTGAGGGAGAGCCGCACTGTCGCTGAGGGTCAGTGCTGAGGGAGAGCCGCACTGTCACTGAGGGATATCGCTGAGGGAGAGCCGCACTGTCACTCAGGGACAGCGCTGAGGGAGAGCCGCACTGTCGCTGAGGGTCAGTGCTGAGGGAGAGCCGCACCGTCACTGAGGGATAGCGCTGAGGGAGAGCCGCACTGTCACTGAGGGATAGCGCTGAGGGAGAGCTGCATCGTCACTGAGGGTCAGCGTTGAGGGAGAGCCGCACTGTCACTGCGGGTCAGCGCTGAGGGAGAGCCGCACCGTCGCTGAGGGAGAGCCGCACTGTGACTGAGGGTCAGCGCTGAGGGAGAGCCGCACTGTCGCTGAGGGTCAGTGCTGAGGGAGATCCGCACTGTCACTGAGGGACATCGCTGAGGGAGAGCCGCACTGTCACTGAGGGAGAGCCGCACTGTCGCTGAGGGTCAGTGCTAAGGGAGAGCCGCACCGTCACTGAGGGATACCGCTGAGGGAGAGCCACACTGTGACTGAGGGACAGCGTTGAGTGAGAGCCGCACTGTCACTGAGGGACAGCGCTGAGGGAGAGCTGCACCGTCACTGAGGGAGAGCCGCACTGTCGCTGAGGGTCAGTGCTAAGGGAGAGCCGCACCGTCACTGAGGGATACCGCTGAGGGAGAGCCACACTGTGACTGAGGGACAGCGTTGAGTGAGAGCCGCACTGTCACTGAGGGACAGCGCTGAGGGAGAGCCGCACTGTCACTGAGGGACAGCGCTGAGGGAGAGCCGCACTGTCACTGAGGGACAGCGCTGAGGGAGAGCCACACTGTCACTGAGGGACAGCGCTGAGGGAGAGACGCAATGTCACTAATGGTCAGCGCCGAGGGTGTGCCACACTGTCACTGAGGGACAGCGCTGAGGGAGAGCCGCACTGTCACTGAGGGACAGCGATGAGGGAGAGCCGCACTGTCACTGAGGGAGAGCCGCACTGTCGCTGAGGGTCAGTGCTGAGGGAGAGCCGCACTGTGACTGAGGGTCAGCGCTGAGGGAACGCCGCACTGTCACTGATGGACAGGGCTGAGGGAGAGCCGCACTGTCACTGAGGGACAGGGCTGAGGGAGAGCCGCACTGTCACTGACGGACAGGGCTGAGGGAGAGCCGCACTGTCACTGAGGGTCAGCGCTGAGGGAGAGCCGCACTGTCACTGAGGGAGAGCCGCACCGTCACTGAGGGTCAGCGCTGAGGGAGAGCCGCACCGTCACTGAGGGTCAGCGCTGAGGGAGAGCCGCACCGTCACTGAGGGACAGCGCTGAGGGAGCGCCGCACTGTCACTGAGGGAAAGCGCTGAGGGAGAGCCGCACTGTCACTGAGGGACAGCGCTGAGGGAGAGCCGCACTGTCACTGAGGGACAGCGCTGAGGGAGAGCCGCACTGTCACTGAGGGATACCGCTGAGGGAGAGCCGCACCGTCACTGAGGGATACCGCTGAGGGAGAGCCGCACTGTCACTGAGGGACAGCGCTGAGGGAACACTGCACTGTCACCGAGGGACAGCGCTGAGGGAAAGCCGCACCGTCACTGAGGGACAGCGCTGAGGGAGAGCCGCACTGTCACTGATGGACAGCGCCGAGGGAGAGCCGCACTGTCACTGAGGGAGAGCCGCACTGTCGCTGCGGGTCAGTGCTAAGGGAGAGCAGCACCGTCACTGAGGGATACCGCTGAGGGAGAGCCACACTGTGACTGAGGGTCAGCGCTGAGGGAGAGCCGCACTGTCGCTGAGGGTCAGTGCTGAGGGAGAGCCGCACTGTCGCTGAGGGACATCGCTGAGGGAGAGCCGCACTGTCACTGAGGGAGAGCCGCACTGTCGCTGAGGGTCAGTGCTAAGGGAGAGCAGCACCGTCACTGAGGGATACCGCTGAGGGAGAGCCACACTGTGACTGAGGGACAGCGTTGAGTGAGAGCCGCACTGTCACTGAGGGACAGCGCTGAGGGAGAGCTGCACCGTCACTGAGGGAGAGCCGCACTGTCGCTGAGGGTCAGTGCTAAGGGAGAGCCGCACCGTCACTGAGGGATACCGCTGAGGGAGAGCCACACTGTCACTGAGGGACAGCGCTGAGGGAGAGCCGCACTGTGACTGAGGGTCAGCGCTGAGGGAGAGCCGCACTGTCGCTGAGGGTCAGTGCTGAGGGAGAGCCGCACTGTCACTGAGGGACATCGCTGAGGGAGAGCCGCACTGTCACTGAGGGAGAGCCGCACTGTCGCTGAGGGTCAGTGCTAAGGGAGAGCAGCACCGTCACTGAGGGATACCGCTGAGGGAGAGCCACACTGTGACTGAGGGACAGCGTTGAGTGAGAGCCGCACTGTCACTGAGGGACAGCGCTGAGGGAGAGCTGCACCGTCACTGAGGGAGAGCCGCACTGTCGCTGAGGGTCAGTGCTAAGGGAGAGCCGCACCGTCACTGAGGGATACCGCTGAGGGAGAGCCACACTGTCACTGAGGGACAGCGCTGAGGGAGAGCCGCACTGTCACTGAGGGACAGCGCAGAGGGAGTGCGGCACTGTCACTGAGGGACAGCGCAGAGGGAGAGCCGCACTGTCACTGAGGGAGAGCTGCACTATCACTGAGGGACTGCGCTGAGGGAGAGCCGCACCGTCGCTGAGGGAGAGCCGCACCGTCACTGAGGGACAGCGCTGAGGGAGAGCCGCACTGTCACTGAGGGACAGCGCTGAGGGAGAGCCGCACCGTCACTGAGGGACAGCGCCGAGGGGGAGCCGCACCGTCACTGAGGGTCAGCGTTGAGCGAGAGCCGCACTGTCACTGAGGGACAGCGCCGGGGGAGAGCCGCACTGTCACTGAGGGACAGCGCGGAGGGAGAGCCGCACTGTCACTGAGGGACAGCGCTGAGGGAGAGCCGCACTGTCACTGACGGACAGCGCCGGGGGAGAGCCGCACTGTCACTGAGGGTCAGCGCCGAGGGAGAGTTGCATCGTCACTGAGGGAGAGCCGCACTGTGACTGAGGGTCTGTGCTGAGGGAGAGCCGCACTGTCACTGAGGGACAGCGCTGAGGGAGAGCCGCACTGTCACTGAGGGACAGCGCTGAGGGAGAGCCGCACTGTCACTGAGGGACAGCGCTGAGGGAGAGCCGCACTGTCACTGAGGGTTAGTGCTGAGGGAGAGCCGCACAGTCGCTGAGGGATAGCGCTGAGGGAGAGCCGCACTGTCACTGAGGGACAGCGCTGAGGGAACGCTGCACTGTCACTGAGGGACAGCCGCACTGTCACGGAGGGAGAGCCGCACTGTCACGGAGGGAGAGCCGCACTGTCACGGAGGGACAGCACTGAGGGAACGCCGCACTGTCACTGAGGGAGAGCGCTGAGGGAGAGCCGCACTGTCACTGAGGGTGAGCGCTGAGGGAGAGCCGCACTGTCACTGAGGGTGAGCGCTGAGGGAGAGCCGCACTGTCACTGAGGGACAGCGCTGAGGGAAAGCCGCACCGTCACTGAGGGACAGCGCTGAGGGAAAGCCGCACCGTCACTGAGGGACAGCGCTGAGGGAGAGCCGCACCGTCACTGAGGGAGAGCCGCACCGTCACTGAGGGAGAGCCGCACTGTCACTGAGGGAGAGCCGCACTGTCACTGAGGGAGAGCCGCACTGTCACTGAGGGACAGCGCTGAGGGAGAGCCGCACTGTCACTGAGGGAGAGCCGCACCGTCACTGAGGGAGAGCCGCACCGTCACTGAGGGACAGCGCTGAGGGAGAGCCGCACTGTCACTGAGGGACAGCGCTGAGGGAGAGCCACACTGTCGCTGAGGGAGAGCCGCATTGTCACTGAGGGAGAGCCGCACTGTCACTGAGGGAGAGCCGCACTGTCACTGAGGGAGAGCGCTGAGGGAGAGCCGCACTGTCACTTAGGGTCAGCGATGAGGGAACACCGCACTGTCACTGAGGGACAGCGCTGAGGGAACACCGCACTGTCACTGAGGGACAGCGCCGAGGGAGAGCCGCACTGTCACTGAGGGATAGCGCTGAGGGAGAGCTGCATCGTCACTGAGGGTCAGCGCTGAGGGAGAGCCGCACTGTCACTGCGGGTCAGCGCTGAGGGAGAGCCGCACCGTCGCTGAGGGAGAGCCGCACTGTGACTGAGGGTCAGCGCTGAGGGAGAGCCGCACAGTCACTGAGGGACAGCGCTGAGGGAGAGCCGCACAGTCACTGAGGGACAGCGCTGAGGGAGAGCCACACTGTGACTGAGGGACAGCGCCGAGGGAGAGCCGCACTGTCGCTGAGGGTCAGTGCTGAGGGAGAGCCGCACTGTCACTGAGGGACATCGCTGAGGGAGAGCCGCACTGTCACTGAGGGAGAGCCGCACTGTCGCTGAGGGTCAGTGCTAAGGGAGAGCCGCACCGTCACTGAGGGATACCGCTGAGGGAGAGCCACACTGTGACTGAGGGACAGCGTTGAGTGAGAGCCGCACTGTCACTGAGGGACAGCGCTGAGGGAGAGCCGCACTGTCACTGAGGGACAGCGCTGAGGGAGAGCCGCACTGTCACTGAGGGACAGCGCTGAGGGAGAGACGCACTGTCACTGAGGGACAGCGATGAGGGAGAGCCGCACTGTCACTGAGGGACAGTGCTGAGGGAGAGCCGCACTGTGACTGAGGGTCAGCGCTGAGGGAACGCCGCACTGTCACTGATGGACAGGGCTGAGGGAGAGCCGCACTGTCACTGAGGGACAGGGCTGAGGGAGAGCCGCACTGTCACTGAGGGACAGGGCTGAGGGAGAGCCGCACTGTCGCTGAGGGTTAGTGCTGAGGGAGAGCCGCACCGTCACTGAGGGATAGCGCTGAGGGAGAGCCGCACTGTCACTGAGGGACAGCGCTGAGGGAACGCTGCACTGTCACTGAGGGTCAGCGCTGAGGGAGAGCTGCACTGTCACTGAGGGTCAGCGCTGAGGGAGAGCCGCACTGTCGCTGAGGGTCAGCGCTGAGGGAGAGCCGCACTGTCGCTGAGGGTCAGTGCTGAGGGAGAGCCGCACTGTCACTGAGGGATATCGCTGAGGGAGAGCCGCACTGTCACTGAGGGATAGCGCTGAGGGAGAGCCGCACTGTCACTGAGGGACAGCGCTGAGGGAGAGACGCACTGTCACTGAGGGACAGCGATGAGGGAGAGCCGCACTGTCACTGAGGGACAGTGCTGAGGGAGAGCCGCACTGTGACTGAGGGTCAGCGCTGAGGGAACGCCGCACTGTCACTGATGGACAGGGCTGAGGGAGAGCCGCACTGTCACTGAGGGACAGGGCTGAGGGAGAGCCGCACTGTCGCTGAGGGTTAGTGCTGAGGGAGAGCCGCACCGTCACTGAGGGATAGCGCTGAGGGAGAGCCGCACTGTCACTGAGGGACAGCGCTGAGGGAACGCTGCACTGTCACTGAGGGTCAGCGCTGAGGGAGAGCTGCACTGTCACTGAGGGTCAGCGCTGAGGGAGAGCCGCACTGTCACTGAGGGTCAGCGCTGAGGGAGAGCCGCACTGTCACTGAGGGACAGCGATGAGGGAGAGCCGCACTGTCACTGAGGGAGAGCCGCACTGTCGCTGAGGGTCAGTGCTGAGGGAACGCCGCACTGTCACTGATGGACAGGGCTGAGGGAGAGCCGCACTGTCACTGAGGGACAGGGCTGAGGGAACGCCGCACTGTCACTGATGGACAGGGCTGAGGGAGAGCCGCACTGTCACTGAGGGACAGGGCTGAGGGAGAGCCGCACTGTCACTGAGGGACAGGGCTGAGGGAGAGCCGCACTGTCACTGAGGGTCAGCGCTGAGGGAGAGCCGCACTGTCACTGAGGGACAGCGCTGAGGGAGAGGCGCACTGTCACTGAGGGACAGCGCTGAGGGAACACTGCACTGTCACTGAGGGACAGCGATGAGGGAGAGCCGCACTGTCACTGAGGGAGAGCCGCACTGTCACTGAGGGACAGCGCTGAGGGAGAGGCGCACTGTCACTGAGGGACAGCGCTGAGGGAACACTGCACTGTCACCGAGGGACAGCGCTGAGGGAAAGCCGCACCGTCACTGAGGGACAGCGCTGAGGGAGAGCCGCACTGTCACTGATGGACAGGGCTGAGGGCGAGCCGCACTGTCACTGAGGGACAGCGCCGAGGGAGAGCCGCACTGTCACTGAGGGACAGCGCTGAGGGAAAGCCGCACCGTCACTGAGGGACAGCGCTGAGGGAGAGCCGCACCGTCACTGAGGGAGAGCCGCACCGTCACTGAGGGTCAGCGCTGAGGGAGAGCCGCACTGTCACTGAGGGACAGCGCTGAGGGGAGTGCCGCACTGTCACTGAGGGAGAGCCGCATTGTCACTGAGGGATAGCGCTGAGGGAGAGCCGCACTGTCACTGAAGGACAGCAACGGGGGAGAGCCGCACTGTCACTGAGGGTCAGCGCTGAGGGAGAACCGCACCGTCACTGAGGGACAGCGCTGAGGGAGAGCCGCACTGTCACTGAGGGTCAGCGCTGAGGGAGAGCCGCACTGTCACTGAGGGTCAGCGCTGAGGGAGAGCCGCACTGTCGCTGAGGGTCAGTGCTGAGGGAGAGCCGCACTGTCGCTGAGGGACATCGCTGAGGGAGAGCCGCACTGTCACTGAGGGAGAGCCGCACTGTCGCTGAGGGTCAGTGCTAAGGGAGAGCCGCACCGTCACTGAGGGATACCGCTGAGGGAGAGCCACACTGTGACTGAGGGACAGCGTTGAGTGAGAGCCGCACTGTCACTGAGGGACAGCGCTGAGGGAGAGCCGCACTGTCACTGAGGGACAGCGCTGAGGGAGAGCCACACTGTCACTGAAGGACAGCAACGGGGGAGAGCCGCACTGTCACTGAGGGTCAGCGCTGAGGGAGAACCGCACCGTCACTGAGGGTCAGCGCTGAGGGAGAGCCGCACTGTCACTGAGGGTCAGCGCTGAGGGAGAGCCGCACTGTCACTGAGGGACAGCGCTGAGGGAGAGCCGCACCGTCACGGATGGAGAGCGCTGAGGGAGAGCCGCACTGTCACTGAGTGTCAGCGCCGAGGGAGAGCCACAACGTCACTGAGGGACAGCGCTGAGGGAGAGCCGCACTGTCACTGAGTGTCAGCGCCGAGGGAGAGCCACAACGTCACTGAGGGACAGCGCTGAGGGAGAGCCGCACTGTCACTGAGGGAGAGCCGCACCGTCACTGAGGGTCAGCGCTGAGGGAGAGCCGCACCGTCACTGAGGGTCAGCGCTGAGGGAGAGCCGCACCGTCACTGAGGGACAGCGCTGAGGGAGAGCCGCACCGTCACTGAGGGACAGCGCTGAGGGAGAGCCGCACTGTCACTGAGGGACAGCGCTGAGGGAGAGCCACACTGTCGCTGAGGGAGAGCCGCATTGTCACTGAGGGTCAGCGCTGAGGGAGAGCCGCACCGTCACTGAGGGACAGCGCTGAGGGAGAGCCGCACTGTCACTGAGGGACAGCGCTGAGGGAGAGCCACACTGTCGCTGAGGGAGAGCCGCATTGTCACTGAGGGAGAGCCGCACTGTCACTGAGGGAGAGCCGCACTGTCACTGAGGGACAGCGCTGAGGGAGAGCCGCACTGTCACTTAGGGTCAGCGCTGAGGGAACACCGCACTGTCACTGAGGGACAGCGCTGAGGGAACACCGCACTGTCACTGAGGGACAGCGCCGAGGGAGAGCCGCACTGTCACTGAGGGATAGCGCTGAGGGAGAGCTGCATCGTCACTGAGGGTCAGCGCTGAGGGAGAGCCGCACTGTCACTGAGGGTCAGCGCTGAGGGAGAGCCGCACCGTCGCTGAGGGAGAGCCGCACTGTGACTGAGGGTCAGCGCTGAGGGAGAGCCGCACTGTCGCTGAGGGTCAGTGCTGAGGGAGAGCCGCACTGTCACTGAGGGACATCGCTGAGGGAGAGCCGCACTGTCACTGAGGGAGAGCCGCACTGTCGCTGAGGGTCAGTGCTAAGGGAGAGCCGCACCGTCACTGAGGGATACCGCTGAGGGAGAGCCACACTGTGACTGAGGGACAGCGTTGAGTGAGAGCCGCACTGTCACTGAGGGACAGCGCTGAGGGAGAGCCGCACTGTCACTGAGGGACAGCGCTGAGGGAGAGCCGCACTGTCGCTGAGGGAGAGCCGCACTGTCACTGAGGGAGAGCGCTGAGGGAGAGACGCACTGTCACTGAGGGACAGCGATGAGGGAGAGCCGCACTGTCACTGAGGGAGAGCCGCACTGTCGCTGAGGGTCAGTGCTGAGGGAGAGCCGCACTGTGACTGAGGGTCAGCGCTGAGGGAGAGCCGCACTGTCACTGATGGACAGGGCTGAGGGAGAGCCGCACTGTCACTGAGGGACAGCGCTGAGGGAACGCTGCACTGTCACTGAGGGACAGCCGCACTGTCACTGAGGGTCAGCGCTGAGGGAGAGCTGCACTGTCACTGAGGGTCAGCGCTGAGGGAGAGCCGCACTGTCGCTGAGGGTCAGTGCTGAGGGAGAGCCGCACTGTCACTGAGGGATATCGCTGAGGGAGAGCCGCACTGTCACTCAGGGACAGCGCTGAGGGAGAGCCGCACTGTCGCTGAGGGTCAGTGCTGAGGGAGAGCCGCACCGTCACTGAGGGATAGCGCTGAGGGAGAGCCGCACTGTCACTGAGGGATAGCGCTGAGGGAGAGCTGCATCGTCACTGAGGGTCAGCGTTGAGGGAGAGCCGCACTGTCACTGCGGGTCAGCGCTGAGGGAGAGCCGCACCGTCGCTGAGGGAGAGCCGCACTGTGACTGAGGGTCAGCGCTGAGGGAGAGCCGCACTGTCGCTGAGGGTCAGTGCTGAGGGAGAGCCGCACTGTCACTGAGGGACATCGCTGAGGGAGAGCCGCACTGTCACTGAGGGAGAGCCGCACTGTCGCTGAGGGTCAGTGCTAAGGGAGAGCCGCACCGTCACTGAGGGATACCGCTGAGGGAGAGCCACACTGTGACTGAGGGACAGCGTTGAGTGAGAGCCGCACTGTCACTGAGGGACAGCGCTGAGGGAGAACCGCACTGTCACTGAGGGACAGCGCTGAGGGAGAGCCGCACTGTCACTGAGGGACAGCGCTGAGGGAGAGCCACACTGTCACTGAGGGACAGCGCTGAGGGAGAGACGCAATGTCACTAATGGTCAGCGCCGAGGGTGTGCCACACTGTCACTGAGGGACAGCGCTGAGGGAGAGCCGCACTGTCACTGAGGGAGAGCCGCACTGTCGCTGAGGGTCAGTGCTGAGGGAGAGCCGCACTGTGACTGAGGGTCAGCGCTGAGGGAACGCCGCACTGTCACTGATGGACAGGGCTGAGGGAGAGCCGCACTGTCACTGAGGGACAGGGCTGAGGGAGAGCCGCACTGTCACTGAGGGACAGGGCTGAGGGAGAGCCGCACTGTCACTGAGGGTCAGCGCTGAGGGAGAGCCGCACTGTCACTGAGGGTCAGCGCTGAGGGAGAGCCGCACTGTCACTGAGGGACAGCGCTGAGGGAGAGCCGCACTGTCACTGAGGGTCAGCGCTGAGGGAGAGCCGCACCGTCACTGAGGGACAGCGCTGAGGGAGAGCCGCACCGTCACTGAGGGATACCGCTGAGGGAGAGCCGCACTGTCACTGAGGGACAGCGCTGAGGGAACACTGCACTGTCACCGAGGGACAGCGCTGAGGGAAAGCCGCACCGTCACTGAGGGACAGCGCTGAGGGAGAGCCGCACTGTCACTGATGGACAGGGCTGAGGGCGAGCCGCACTGTCACTGAGGGACAGCGCCGAGGGAGAGCCGCACTGTCACTGAGGGACAGCGCTGAGGGAAAGCCGCACCGTCACTGAGGGACAGCGCTGAGGGAGAGCCGCACCGTCACTGAGGGAGAGCCGCACCGTCACTGAGGGTCAGCGCTGAGGGAGAGCCGCACTGTCACTGAGGGACAGCGCTGAGGGGAGTGCCGCACTGTCACTGAGGGAGAGCCGCATTGTCACTGAGGGATAGCGCTGAGGGAGAGCCGCACTGTCACTGAAGGACAGCAACGGGGGAGACCCGCACTGTCACTGAGGGTCAGCGCTGAGGGAGAACCGCACCGTCACTGAGGGACAGCGCTGAGGGAGAGCCGCACTGTGACTGAGGGTCAGCGCTGAGGGAGAGCCGCACTGTGACTGAGGGTCAGCGCTGAGGGAGAGCCGCACTGTCGCTGAGGGTCAGTGCTGAGGGAGAGCCGCACTGTCGCTGAGGGTCAGTGCTAAGGGAGAGCCGCACCGTCACTGAGGGATACCGCTGAGGGAGAGCCACACTGTGACTGAGGGACAGCGTTGAGTGAGAGCCGCACTGTCACTGAGGGACAGCGCTGAGGGAGAGCTGCACCGTCACTGAGGGAGAGCCGCACTGTCGCTGAGGGTCAGTGCTAAGGGAGAGCCGCACCGTCACTGAGGGTCAGCGCCGAGGGAGAGCCACAACGTCACTGAGGGACAGCGCTGAGGGAGAGCCGCACCGTCACTGAGGGTCAGCGCTGAGGGAGAGCCGCACCGTCACTGAGGGACAGCGCTGAGGGAGCGCCGCACCGTCACTGAGGGACAGCGCTGAGGGAGAGCCGCACCGTCACTGAGGGACAGCGCTGAGGGAGAGCCGCACTGTCACTGAGGGACAGCGCTGAGGGAACGCCGCACTGTCACTGAGGGACAGCGCTGAGGGAACGCCGCACTGTCACTGAGGGACAGCGCTGAGGGAACGCCGCACTGTCACTGAGGGACAGCGCTGAGGGAGAGCCGCACTGTCACTGAGGGACAGCGCTGAGGGAGAGCCGCACTGTCACTGAGGGACAGCGCTGAGGGAGAGCCGCACCGTCACTGAGGGAGATCGCTGAGGGAGAGCCGCACTGTCACTGAGGGAGAGCCGCACCGTCACTGAGGGTCAGCGCTGAGGGAGAGCCGCACTGTCACTGAGGGAGAGCCGCACCGTCACGGATGGAGAGCGCTGAGGGAGAGCCGCACTGTCACTGAGGGAGAGCCGCATTGTCACTGAGTGTCAGCGCCGAGGGAGAGCCACAACGTCACTGAGGGACAGCGCTGAGGGAGAGCCGCACTGTCACTGAGGGAGAGCCGCACCGTCACTGAGGGTCAGCGCTGAGGGAGAGCCGCACCGTCACTGAGGGTCAGCGCTGAGGGAGAGCCGCACCGTCACTGAGGGACAGCGCTGAGGGAGCGCCGCACCGTCACTGAGGGACAGCGCTGAGGGAGAGCCGCACCGTCACTGAGGGACAGCGCTGAGGGAGAGCCGCACTGTCACTGAGGGACAGCGCTGAGGGAACGCCGCACTGTCACTGAGGGACAGCGCTGAGGGAACGCCGCACTGTCACTGAGGGAGAGCGCTGAGGGAGAGCCGCACTGTCACTGAGGGACAGCGCTGAGGGAGAGCCGCACTGTCACTGACGGACAGCGCCGGGGGAGAGCCGCACTGTCACTGAGGGTCAGCGCCGAGGGAGAGCTGCATCGTCGCTGAGGGAGAGCCGCACTGTCACTTAGGGTCAGCGCTGAGGGAGAGCCGCACTGTGACTGAGGGTCAGTGCTGAGGGAGAGCCGCACTGTCACGGAGGGAGAGCGCTGAGGGAGAGCCGCACCGTCACTGTGGGACAGCGCTGAGGGAGAGCCGCACTGTCACTGAGGGACAGCGCTGAGGGAGAGCCGCACTGTCACTGAGGGAGAGCTGCACTATCACTGAGGGACTGCGCTGAGGGAGAGCCGCACCGTCACTGAGGGACAGCGCTGAGGGAGAGCCGCACTGTCACTGAGGGAGAGCGCTGAGGGAGAGCCGCACCGTCACTGAGGGACAGCACTGAGGGAACGCCGCACTGTGACTGAGGGTCAGTGCTGAGGGAGAGCCGCACTGTCACGGAGGGAGAGCGCTGAGGGAGAGCCGCACCGTCACTGTGGGACAGCGCTGAGGGAGAGCCGCACTGTCACTGAGGGACAGCGCTGAGGGAGAGCCGCACTGTCACTGAGGGACAGCGCAGAGGGAGAGCCGCACTGTCACTGAGGGAGAGCTGCACTATCACTGAGGGACTGCGCTGAGGGAGAGCCGCACCGTCACTGAGGGACAGCGCTGAGGGAGAGCCGCACCGTCACTGAGGGACAGCACTGAGGGAACGCCGCACTGTCACTGAGGGAGAGCGCTGAGGGAGAGCCGCACTGTCACTGAGGGTGAGCGCTGAGGGAGAGCCGCACTGTCACTGAGGGACAGCGCTGAGGGAGAGCCGCACTGTCACTGAGGGACAGCGCCGAGGGAGAGCCGCACTGTCACTGAGGGACAGCGCTGAGGGAGAGCCGCACCGTCACTGAGGGACAGCGCTGAGGGAGAGCCGCACCGTCACTGAGGGAGAGCCGCACCGTCACTGAGGGTCAGCGCTGAGGGAGAGCCGCACTGTCACTGAGGGAGAGCCGCACCGTCACTGAGGGAGAGCGCTGAGGGAGAGCCACATTGTCGCTGAGGGAGAGCCGCATTGTCACTGAGGGATAGCGCTGAGGGAGAGCCGCACTGTCACTGAGGGAACGCCGCACTGTCACTGAGGGACAGCGCTGAGGGAGAGCCGCACTGTCACTTTGGGTCAGCGCTGAGGGAACACCGCACTGTCACTGACGGACAGCACCGGGGGAGAGCCGCACTGTCACTGAGGGTCAGCGCCGAGGGAGAGCCGCACAGTCACTGAGGGATAGCGCTGAGGGAGAGCTGCATCGTCACTGAGGGTCAGCGCTGAGGGAGAGCCGCACTGTCACTGAGGGTCAGCGCTGAGGGAGAGCCGCACCGTCGCTGAGGGAGAGCCGCACTGTGACTGAGGGTCAGCGCTGAGGGAGAGCCGCACTGTCGCTGAGGGTCAGTGCTGAGGGAGAGCCGCACTGTCGCTGAGGGACATCACTGAGGGAGAGCCGCACTGTCACTGAGGGAGAGCCGCACTGTCGCTGAGGGTCAGTGCTAAGGGAGAGCCGCACTGTCACTGAGGGAGAGCCGCACTGTCGCTGAGGGTCAGTGCTAAGGGAGAGCCGCACCGTCACTGAGGGATACCGCTGAGGGAGAGCCACACTGTGACTGAGGGTGAGCGCTGAGGGAGAGCCGCACTGTCACTGAGGGACAGCGTTTAGTGAGAGCCGCACTGTCACTGAGGGACAGCGCTGAGGGAGAGCCGCACTGTCACTGAGGGACAGCGCTGAGGGAGAGTCGCACTGTCACTGAGGGACAGCGCTGAGGGAGAGCCGCACTGTCACTGAGGGACAGCGCTGAGGGAGAGCCGCACTGTCACTGAGGGACAGCGCTGAGGGAGAGACGCAATGTCACTAATGGTGAGCGCCGAGGGTGTGCCACACTGTCACTGAGGGAGAGCCGCACTGTCACTGAGGGACAGCGCTGAGGGAGAGCCGCACTGTCACTGAGGGACAGCGCTGAGGGAGAGCCACACCGTCACTGAGGGATAGCGCTGAGGGAGAGCCACACTGTCACTGAGGGACAGCGCTGAGGGAGAGCCGCACTGTCACTGAGGGACAGCGCTGAGGGAGAGCCGCACTGTCACTGAGGGACAGCGCTGAGGGAGAGCCGCACTGTCACTGAGGGAGAGCCGCACTGTCGCTGAGGGTCAGTGCTGAGGGAGAGCCGCACTGTGACTGAGGGTCAGCGCTGAGGGAACGCCGCACTGTCACTGAGGGTCAGCGCTGAGGGAGAGCCGCACTGTCACTGATGGACAGGGCTGAGGGAGAGCCGCACTGTCACTGAGGGACAGGGCTGAGGGAGAGCCGCACTGTCACTGAGGGACAGGGCTGAGGGAGAGCCGCACTGTCACTGAGGGACAGGGCTGAGGGAGAGCCGCACTGTCACTGAGGGACAGGGCTGAGGGAGAGCCGCACTGTCACTGAGGGTCAGCGCTGAGGGAGAGCCGCACTGTCGCTGTGGGTTAGTGCTGAGGAAGAGCCGCACCGTCACTGAGGGATAGCGCTGAGGGAGAGCCGCACTGTCACTGAGGGACAGCGCTGAGGGAACGCTGCACCGTAACGGAGGGTCAGCGCAGAGGGAGAGCCACACTGGCACTGAGGGACAGCGCTGAGGGAGAGCCGCACTGTCACTGAGGGACAGCGTTGAGGGAGAGCCGCACCGTCACTGAGGGACAGCGCTGAGGGAACGCCGCACTGTCACTGAGGGTCAGCGCTGAGGGAGAGCCGCACTGTCACTGATGGACAGGGCTGAGGGAGAGGCGCACTGTCACTGAGGGACAGGGCTGAGGGAGAGCCGCACTGTCACTGAGGGACAGCGCTGAGGGAGAGCCGCACTGTCACTGAGGGACAGCGCTGAGGGAACGCTGCCCTGTCGCTGAGGGAGAGCCGCACTGTCACTGAGGGTGAGCGCTGAGGGAGAGCCGCACTGTCACTGAGGGACAGCGCTGAGGGAGAGCCGCACTGTCACTGAGGGACAGCGCTGAGGGAGAGCCGCACCGTCACTGAGGGACAGCGCTGAGGGAGAGCCGCACCGTCACTGAGGGACAGCGCTGAGGGAGAGCCGCACCGTCACTAAGGGACAGCGCTGAGGGAGAGCCGCACCGTAACGGAGGGTCAGCGCTGAGGGAGAGCCGCACTGTCACTGAGGGACAGCGCTGAGGGAACGCCGCACTGTCACTGAGGGACAGCGCTGAGGGAACGCCGCACTGTCACTGAGGGAGAGGGCTGAGGGAGAGCCGCACTGTCACTGAGGGAGAGCGCTGAGGGAGAGCCGCACTGTCACTGAGGGAGATCCGCACCGTCACTGAGGGACAGCGCTGAGGGAGAGCCGCACCGTCACTGAGGGACAGCGCTGAGGGAGAGCCGCACTGTCACTGAGGGAGAGCGCTGAGGGAACGCTGCACTGTCACTGAGGGAGAGCCGCACTGTCACTGAGGGAGATCCGCACCGTCACTGAGGGTCAGCGCTGAGGGAGAGCCGCACCGTCACTGAGGGACAGCGCTGAGGGAGAGCCGCACCGTCACTGAGGGACAGCGCCGAGGGGGAGCCGCACCGTCACTGAGGGAGAGCCGCACAGTCACTGAGGGAGAGCCGCACTGTGTCTGAGAGAGAGCCGCACTGTCTCTGAGGGAGAGCCGCTCCGTCACTGAGGGACAGCGCTGAGGGACAGCCGCACCGTCACTAATGGTCAGCGCCGAGGAGTGCCACACTGTCACTGAGGGTCAGCGTTGAGGGAGAGCCACACTGTCACTGAGGGACAGCGCTGAGGGAGAGCCGCACTGTCACTGAGGGACAGCGCTGAGGGAGAGCCACACTGTCACTGAGGGTCAGCGCTGAGGGAGAGCCACACTGGCACTGAGGGACAGGGCTGAGGGAGAGCCGCACTGTCACTGAGGGTGAGCGCTGAGGTAGAGCCGCACTGTCACTGAGGGTGAGCGCTGAGGGAGAGCCGCACTGTCACTGAGGGAGAGCGCTGAGGGAGCACCGCACTGTCACTGAGGGACAGCGCTGAGGGAGATCCGCAACGTCACTGAGGGACAGCGCTGAGGGAGAGCCGCACCATCACTGAGGGTCAGCGCTGAGGGAGAGCCGCACTGTCACTGAGGGACAGCGCTGAGGGAACGCTGCCCTGTCGCTGAGGGAGAGCCGCACTGTCACTGAGGGTGAGCGCTGAGGTAGAGCCGCACTGTCACTGAGGGACAGCGCTGAGGGAGAGCCGCAACATCACTGAGGGACAGCGCTGAGGGAGAGCCGCAACGTCACTGAGGGTCAGCGCTGAGGGAGAGCCGCACTGTCACTGAGGGACAGCGATGAGGGAGAGCCGCACCGTCACTGAGGGTCAGCGCTGAGGGAGAGCCGCACTGTCACTGAGGGACTGCGCTGAGGGAACGCCGCACTGTCACTGAGGGACTGCGCTGAGGGAACGCCGCACTGTCACTGAGGGACAGCGCTGAGGGAACGCCGCACCGTCACTGAGGGACAGCGCCGAGGGGGAGCCGCACCGTCACTGAGGGACAGCGCCGAGGGGGAGCCGCACGGTCACTGAGGGTCAGCGTTGAGGGAGAGCCGCACTGTCACTGACGGACAGCGCCGGGGGAGAGCTGCATCGTCACTGAGGGTCAGCGCTGAGGGAGAGCCGCACCGTCACTGAGGGAGAGCCGCACTGTGACTGAGGGTCTGTGCTGAGGGAGAGCCGCACTGTCACTGAGGGACATCGCTGAGGGAGAGCCGCACTGTCACTGAGGGTCAGCGCTGAGGGAGAGCCGCACTGTCACTGAGGGACAGCGCTGAGGGAACGCTGCCCTGTCGCTGAGGGAGAGCCGCACTGTCACTGAGGGTGAGCGCTGAGGTAGAGCCGCACTGTCACTGAGGGACAGCGCTGAGGGAGAGCCGCAACGTCACTGAGGGACAGCGCTGAGGGAGAGCCGCACCGTCACTGAGGGTCAGCGCTGAGGGAGAGCCGCACCGTCACTGAGGGTCAGCGCTGAGGGAGAGCCGCACGGTCACTGAGGGTCAGCGCTGAGGGAGAGCCGCACTGTCACTGAGGGACTGCCGCACTGTCGCTGAGGGAACGCCGCACTGTCACTGAGGGACAGCGCTGAGGGAACGCCGCACCGTCACTGAGGGACAGCGCCGAGGGGGAGCCGCACCGTCACTGAGGGACAGCGCCGAGGGGGAGCCGCACGGTCACTGAGGGTCAGCGTTGAGGGAGAGCCGCACTGTCACTGAGGGACAGCGGTAAGGGAGAGCCGCACTGTCACTGACGGACAGCGCCGGGGGAGAGCTGCATCGTCACTGAGGGTCAGCGCTGAGGGAGAGCCGCACCGTCACTTAGGGAGAGCCGCACTGTGACTGAGGGTCTGTGCTGAGGGAGAGCCGCACTGTCACTGAGGGACATCGCTGAGGGAGAGCCGCACTGTCACTGAGGGACAGCGCTGAGGGAGAGCCGCACTGTCACTGAGGGACAGCGCTGAGGGAGAGCCGCACTGTCACTGAGGGACAGCGCTGAGGGAGAGCCGCACTGTCACTGAGGGTCAGGGCTGAGGGAGAGCTGCACCGTCACGGAGGGTCAGCGCTGAGGGAGAGCCACACTGTCACGGAGGGTGAGCGCTGAGGGAGAGCCGCACTGTCACTGAGGGACAGTGTTGAGGGAGAGCCGCACCGTCACTGAGGGACAGCGCTGAGGGAGAGCCGCACCGTCACTGAGGGACAGCCGCTCCGTCACTGAGGGACAGCGCTGAGGGAGAGCCGCACTGTCACTGAGGGTCAGCACTGAGGGAGAGCCGCACTGTCACTGAGGGACTGCGCTGAGGGAACGCCGCACTGTCACTGAGGGACTGCGCTGAGGGAACGCCGCACTGTCACTGAGGGACTGCGCTGAGGGAACGCCGCACTGTCACGGAGGGAGAGCGCTGAGGGAGAGCCGCACTGTCACTGAGGGACAGCGCTGAGGGAGAGCCGCACCGTCACTGAGGGAGAGCCGCACTGTCACTGAGGGAGAGCGCTGAGGGAGAGCCGCACTGTCACTGAGGGAGATCCGCACCGTCACTGAGGGACAGCGCTGAGGGAGAGCCGCACCGTCACTGAGGGACAGCGCTGAGGGAGAGCCGCACTGTCACTGAGGGAGATCCGCACCGTAACTGAGGGTTAGCCGCACTGTCACTGAGGGACAGCGCCGAGGGAGAGCCGCACCGTCACTGAGGGACAGCGCTGAGGGACAGCCGCACCGTCACTAATGGTCAGCGCCGAGGAGTGCCACACTGTCACTGAGGGTCAGCGTTGAGGGAGAGCCACACTGTCACTGAGGGACAGCGCTGAGGGAGAGCCGCACTGTCACTGAGGGACAGCGCTGAGGGAGAGCCACACTGTCACTGAGGGTCAGCGCTGAGGGAGAGCCACACTGGCACTGAGGGACAGGGCTGAGGGAGAGCCGCACTGTCACTGAGGGTGAGCGCTGAGGTAGAGCCGCACTGTCACTGAGGGACAGCGCTGAGGGAGATCCGCAACGTCACTGAGGGACAGCGCTGAGGGAGAGCCGCACCATCACTGAGGGTCAGCGCTGAGGGAGAGCCGCACTGTCACTGAGGGACAGCGCTGAGGGAACGCTGCCCTGTCGCTGAGGGAGAGCCGCACTGTCACTGAGGGTGAGCGCTGAGGTAGAGCCGCACTGTCACTGAGGGACAGCGCTGAGGGAGAGCCGCAACATCACTGAGGGACAGCGCTGAGGGAGAGCCGCAACGTCACTGAGGGTCAGCGCTGAGGGAGAGCCGCACCGTCACTGAGGGTCAGCGCTGAGGGAGAGCCGCACCGTCACTGAGGGTCAGCGCTGAGGGAGAGCCGCACTGTCACTGAGGGACTGCGCTGAGGGAACGCCGCACTGTCACTGAGGGACAGCGCTGAGGGAACGCCGCACTGTCACTGAGGGACAGCGCTGAGGGAACGCCGCACCGTCACTGAGGGACAGCGCTGAGGGAACGCCGCACCGTCACTGAGGGACAGCGCCGAGGGGGAGCCGCACCGTCACTGAGGGACAGCGCCGAGGGGGAGCCGCACGGTCACTGAGGGTCAGCGTTGAGGGAGAGCCGCACTGTCACTGACGGACAGCGCCGGGGGAGAGCTGCATCGTCACTGAGGGTCAGCGCTGAGGGAGAGCCGCACCGTCACTGAGGGAGAGCCGCACTGTGACTGAGGGTCTGTGCTGAGGGAGAGCCGCACTGTCACTGAGGGACATCGCTGAGGGAGAGCCGCACTGTCACTGAGGGTCAGCGCTGAGGGAGAGCCGCACTGTCACTGAGGGACAGCGCTGAGGGACGCTGCCCTGTCGCTGAGGGAGAGCCGCACTGTCACTGAGGGTGAGCGCTGAGGTAGAGCCGCACTGTCACTGAGGGACAGCGCTGAGGGAGAGCCGCAACGTCACTGAGGGACAGCGCTGAGGGAGAGCCGCACCGTCACTGAGGGTCAGCGCTGAGGGAGAGCCGCACGGTCACTGAGGGTCAGCGCTGAGGGAGAGCCGCACTGTCACTGAGGGACTGCCGCACTGTCGCTGAGGGAACGCCGCACTGTCACTGAGGGACAGCGCTGAGGGAACGCCGCACCGTCACTGAAGGACAGCGCCGAGGGGGAGCCGCACCGTCACTGAGGGACAGCGCCGAGGGGGAGCCGCACCGTCACTGAGGGTCAGCGTTGAGGGAGAGCCGCACTGTCACTGAGGGTCAGCGTTGAGGGAGAGCCGCACTGTCACTGACGGACAGCGCCGGGGGAGAGCTGCATCGTCACTGAGGGTCAGCGCTGAGGGAGAGCCGCACCGTCACTTAGGGAGAGCCGCACTGTGACTGAGGGTCTGTGCTGAGGGAGAGCCGCACTGTCGCTGAGGGAGAGCCGCACTGTCACTGAGGGACAGCGCTGAGGGAGAGCCGCACTGTCACTGAGGGACAGCGCTGAGGGAGAGCCGCACCGTCACTGAGGGAGAGCCGCACCATCACTGAGGGTCAGCGCTGAGGGAGAGCCGCACCATCACTGAGGGTCAGCGCTGAGGGAGAGCCGCACTGTCACTGAGGGTCAGGGCTGAGGGAGAGCTGCACCGTCACGGAGGGTCAGCGCTGAGGGAGAGCCACACTGTCACGGAGGGTGAGCGCTGAGGGAGAGCCGCACTGTCACTGAGGGACAGTGTTGAGGGAGAGCCGCACCGTCACTGAGGGACAGCGCTGAGGGAGAGCCGCACCGTCACTGAGGGACAGCGCTGAGAGAGAGCCGCACCGTCACTGAGGGTCAGCACTGAGGGAGAGCCGCACTGTCACTGAGGGACTGCGCTGAGGGAACGCCGCACTGTCACTGAGGGACTGCGCTGAGGGAACGCCGCACTGTCACTGAGGGACTGCGCTGAGGGAACGCCGCACTGTCACGGAGGGAGAGCGCTGAGGGAGAGCCGCACTGTCACTGAGGGACAGCGCTGAGGGAGAGCCGCACCGTCACTGAGGGAGAGCCGCACTGTCACTGAGGGAGAGCGCTGAGGGAGAGCCGCACTGTCACTGAGGGAGATCCGCACCGTCACTGAGGGACAGCGCTGAGGGAGAGCCGCACCGTCACTGAGGGACAGCGCTGAGGGAGAGCCGCACTGTCACTGAGGGAGATCCGCACCGTAACTGAGGGTTAGCCGCACTGTCACTGAGGGACAGCGCCGAGGGAGAGCCGCACCGTCACTGAGGGACAGCGCCGAGGGGGAGCCGCACCGTCACTGAGGGACAGCGCCGAGGGAGAGCCGCACCGTCACTGAGGGACAGCGCCGAGGGGGAGCCGCACCGTCACTGAGGGACAGCGCTGAGGGAGAGCCACACTGTCACTGAGGGACAGCACCGAGGGGCAGCCGCACCGTCACTGATGGAGAGCGCCGAGGGAGAGCCGCTCCGTCACTGAGGGACAGCGCTGAGGGAGAGCCGCACTGTCACTGAGGGAGAGCGCTGAGGGAGAGCCGCACTGTCACTGAGGGAGAGCGCTGAGGGAGAGCCGCACTGTCACTGATGGACAGGGCTGAGGGAGAGCCGCACTGTCACTGAGGGAGAGCGCTGAGGGAGAGCCGCACTGTCACTGAGGGAGAGCGCTGAGGGAGAGCCGCACCGTCACTGAGGGATAGTGCTGAGGGATAGCCGCACCATCACTGAGGGTCAGCGCTGAGGGAGAGCCGCACTGTCACTGAGGGAGAGCCGCACTGTCACTGAGGGAACGCCGCACTATCACTGAGGGACAGCGCTGAGGGAGAGCCGCACTGTCACTGAGGGTCAGTGCTGAGGGAGAGCCGCACCGTCACTGAGGGATACCGCTGAGGGAGAACCGCACCGTCACTGAGGGACAGCGCTGAGGGAACGCTGCACTGTCACTGAGGGACAGCGCTGAGGAAGAGCCGCACTGTCACTGAGGGTCAGCGCTGAGGGAGAGGCGCACTGTGGCTGAGGGTCAGTGCTGAGGGAGAGCCGCACCGTCACTGAGGGATACCGCTGAGGGAGAGCCGCACTGTCACTGAGGGACAGCCGCACTGTCACTGAGGGTCAGCGCTGAGGGAGAGCCACACTGTCACTAAGGGTGAGTGCTGAGGGAGAGCCGCACTGTCACTGAGGGACAGCGTTGCGGGAGAGCCGCACTGTCACTGAGGGACAGCGCTGAGGAAGAGCCGCACTGTCACTGAGGGTCAGCGCTGAGGGAGAGGCGCACTGTGGCTGAGGGTCAGTGCTGAGGGAGAGCCGCACCGTCACTGAGGGATACCGCTGAGGGAGAGCCGCACTGTCACTGAGGGACAGCCGCACTGTCACTGAGGGTCAGCGCTGAGGGAGAGCCACACTGTCACTGAGGGACAGCGCCGAGGGAGAGCCGCACCGTCACTGAGGGACAGCCCTGAGGGAGAGCCGCACCGTCGCTGAGGGAGAGCCGCACCGTCACTGAGGGATAGCGCTGAGGGAGAGCCGCACTGTCACTGATGGACAGGGCTGAGGGAGAGCCGCACTGTCACTGATGGACAGGGCTGAGGGAGAGCCGCACTGTCACTGAGGGACAG
Organism: Chiloscyllium punctatum; assembly: GCF_047496795.1. Taxonomy (NCBI): domain Eukaryota; kingdom Metazoa; phylum Chordata; class Chondrichthyes; order Orectolobiformes; family Hemiscylliidae; genus Chiloscyllium; species Chiloscyllium punctatum. Next base: position 57,942,193 of record NC_092772.1, on the reverse strand, counting down.
CGCTGAGGGAGAGCCGCACCGTCACTGAGGGAGAGCCGCACTGTCACTGAGGGTCAGCGCTGAGGGAGAGCCGCACTGTCACTGAGGGAGAGCCGCACCGTCGCTGAGGGAGAGCCGCACTGTCACTGAGGGACAGCACTGAGGGAGAGCCGCACTGTCACTGAGGGAGAGCCGCACCGTCGCTGAGGGAGAGCCGCACTGTCACTGAGGGTCAGCGCTGAGGGAGAGCCGCACTGTCACTGAGGGAGAGCCGCACCGTCGCTGAGGGAGAGCCGCACTGTCACTGAGGGACAGCCGCACTGTCACTGAGGGACAGCGCTGAGGGAGAGCCGCACTGTCACTGAGGGAACGCCGCACTGTCACTGAGGGACAGCGCTGAGGGAGAGCCGCACTGTCACTGAGGGTCAGTGCTGAGGGAACGCTGCCCTGTCACTGAGGGTCAGCGCTGAGGGAGAGTCGCACTGTCACTGATGGACAGGGCTGAGGGAGAGCCGCACTGTCACTGAGGGACAGCGTTGAGGGAGAGCGCACTGTCACTGAGGGACAGTGCTGAGGGAACGCTGCCCTGTCACTGAGGGTCAGCGCTGAGGGAGAGTCGCACTGTCACTGATGGACAGGGCTGAGGGAGAGCCGCACTGTCACTGAGGGACAGCGCTGAGGGAGAGCCGCACTGTCACTGAGGGACAGCGCTGAGGGAGAGCCGCACCGTCACTGAGGGAGAGCTGCACCGTCACTGAGGGTCAGCGCTGATGGAGAGCCGCACTGTCACTGAGGTTCAGCGCTGAGGGAACGCCACACTGTCACTGAGGGTCAGCGCTGAGGGAGAGCCGCACTGTCACTGAGGGTCAGCGCTGAGGGAACGCCGCACTGTCACTGAGGGAGAGCCGCACCGTCACGGACAGACAGCGCTGAGGGAGAGCCGCACCGTCACTGAGGGACAGCGCTGAGGGAGAGCCGCACCGTCACTGAGGGACAGCGCTGAGGGAGAGCCGCACCGTCGCTGAGGGAGAGCCGCACTGTCACTGAGGGACAGCGCTGAGGGAGAGCTGCACTGTCACTGAGGGACCGCGCTGAGGGAGAGCCGCATGGTCACTGAGGGACAGCGCTGAGGGAGAGCCGCACTGTCACCGAGGGAGAGCCGCACTGTCACTGAGGGACAGCGCTGAGGGAGAGCCCGCACTGTCACTGAGGGACAGCGCTGAGGGAGAGCCGCACTGTCACTGAGGGACAGCGCTGAGGGAGAGCCGCATGGTCACTGAGGGACAGCGCTGAGGGAGAGCCGCACGGTCACTGAGGGACAGCGCTGAGGGAGAGCCGCACGGTCACTGAGGGAGAGCCGCACCGTCACTGAGGGACAGCGCTGAGGGAGAGCCGCACCGTCGCTGAGGGAGAGCCGCACTGTCACTGAGGGAACGCCGCACTGTCACTGAGGGACAGCGCTGAGGGAGAGCCGCACTGTCACTGAGGGTCAGCGCTGAGGGAGAGCCGCACTGTCACTGAGGGTCAGCGCTGAGGGAGAGCCGCACTGTCACTGAGGGACAGCGCTGAGGGAGAGCCGCACCGTCACTGAGGGACAGCGCTGAGGGAGAGCCGCACTGTCACTGAGGGACAGCGCTGAGGGAGAGCCGCACCGTCACTGAGGGACAGCGCTGAGGGAGAGCCACACTGTCACTGAGGGAGAGCCGCACCGTCACTGAGGGTCAGCGCTGAGGGAGAGCCGCACCGTCACTGAGGGACAGCGCTGAGGGAGAGCCGCACCGTCACTGAGGGACAGCGCTGAGGGAGAGCCGCACCGTCACTGAGGGACAGCGCTGAGGGAGACCCGCACTGTCGCTGAGTGACAGCGCTGAGGGAGAGCCGCACTGTCGCTGAGGGAGAGCCGCACTGTCGCTGAGGGAGAGCGCTGAGGGAGAGCCGCACTGTCACTGAGGGAGGGTGTGGACGGGCTCAGTGTGGACGGGCTCGGTGGGAGAGTGCGCAAAAGAGAGTGCGTCTGTGTGTGCACCTGTGTGTCTGTGTGTGCGTGCGCGACATCTCTCTGTGCACTGCGTGTCTGTGTTGCGTCTCTGTCTGTTTGTGTCTGCGCCAGCACTGACCCAGGCAGCTGCTCATCCAGAGTTCCCCAACCCAGGATAGAGTCACTGCTGGAAGGTCACTACAATGTGGGGGGGGCAAGATGGACAAACTGGGATTAAGGAACAGGCGGCCATTCTGCCCCCCCTCCTCCAGCCTGTTACACAGGAACAGGAGGCCATTCTGCCTCCCCCAGCCTGTTACACAGGAACAGGAGGCCATTCAGCCCCTCCCTCCAGCCTATTACACAGGAACAGGAGGCCATTCAGCTCCCCCCTCCTTGCCCCACCCTGTGGAATAGCCCCCTTTTCCCTCTCCGATATCCAGGGGTACAATCCCCTCGATAAAAGGGGGTTGCCTCCCTCAGTTCCTGAGGTGGATATTCTGTCCCCAGCCACCCCCACCGAAATCTCAGGGCAGCCCACATTGTCAGACCATAGGCTATAGAGCAGCTCCAACTGTTAGATTACAGTTCCACAACACTGATCCCAGACTGACAAACACTCAGTCAGATGTACAGCCTGGAAACAGACCCTTCGGTCCAACCCGTCCATGCTGACCCAGATATCCCAACCCAATCTAGTCCCACCTGCCAGCACCCGGCCCATATCCCTCCAAACCCTTCCTATTCATATACCCATCCAGATGCCTCTGATATGTTGTAATTGTACCAGCCTCCACCACATCCTCTGGCAGCTCATTCCATACACGTACCACCCTCTGGGTGTAAAAGTTGCCCCTTAGATCCCTTTTATATCTTTCCCCTCTCATCCTAAACCTACGCCCTCTAGTTCTGGACTCCCCGACCCCAGGGAAAAGACTTTGTCTATTTACCCTATCCATGCCCCTCAAGATTTTATAAACCTCTATAAGGTCACCCCTCAGCCTCCGACGCTCCAGGGAAAACAGCCCCAGCCTGTTCAGCCTCTCCCTGTAGCTCAGATCCTCCAACCCTGGCAACATCCTTGTAAATCTTTCCTGAACCCTTTCAAGTTTCACAACATCTTTGCGATAGGAAGGAGACCAGAATTGCACACAATATTCCAACAGTGGCCTAACCAATGTCCTGTACAGCTGCAACATGACCTCCCAACTCCTGTACTCAATACTCTGACCAATAAAGGGAAGCATACCAAATCTCACTTGAAAGATCACGTTTTGTCTTTTTTTTCCTGAGTTTACATGACGCTCTCTCACTGAAACACGAGCAGACCAGGCTGTAGCATCCACTCCCACAGCCCAGAGAGACTATCCCTGAAGGAATACGAGGAAACGCAACAAAATAAAGAAATCAGACTCTCGATACCCATCACCATTTGGAAAATACAAAACACACAAGCTGAAACAAGATCGGACCTTTCCCATTCTGTTCAGTTATTTGGGGCAGGATGATGGTTCAGCGGTTAGCACCACTGCCCTCCCAGCGCCAGGGACCTGGGTTCGATTCCAGCCTCGGGGTTACTGTCTGTGTGGGGTTTGCACATTCTCCCCACATCCCCTCCCCCCTCCAAAAACCAGCCAACTGCCCCCTGCGTCCACTGCCATGTGTAGGCTCACAGATACACACCTGACCTCCGGGAAACGGCTTCTCTCTGTCCCGAAAGGGGAATATTATCAGAACCCCCCCCCCCCCACCTCAATCAGGAGAGCAGGAACCGTACTTGACAAAAGGATTCCGGATCTCTCGCACACACGTGCACACAGAGACACACACACAGACACTCGTGCACAGACACACAGAGAGACAGACACGCGCTCGCGCACAGAGACTCACACTCGCACACAGATGCAAGCGCACAGACACACTGACACACAGGCAGACACAGACATACAGAGACACACACAGGCACACGCTCATGCACAGACACAGAGACACACGCTCGCGCACTGACACAGACAGAGACATGCGCTTGCGCACAGACACATGCTCGCACATAGACACACGCTCGCGCATGACGCACAGAGACACACACTCGCGCACAGAGACACACACTCGCGCACAGATGCAAGCGCACAGACACACTGACACACAGGCAGACACAGACATACAGAGACACACACAGGCACACGCTCATGCACAGACACAGAGACACACGCTCGCGCACTGACACAGACAGAGACATGCGCTTGCGCACAGACACATGCTCGCACATAGACACATGCTCGCGCATGACGCACAGAGACACACACTCGCGCACAGAGACACACACTCGCGCACAGATGCAAGCGCACAGACACACTGACACACAGGCAGACACAGACATACAGAGACACACACAGGCACACGCTCATGCACAGACACAGAGACACACGCTCGCGCACTGACACAGACAGAGACATGCGCTTGCGCACAGACACATGCTCGCACATAGACACACGCTCGCGCATGACGCACAGAGACACACACTCGCGCACAGAGACACACACTCGCGCACAGATGCAAGCGCACAGACACACTGACACACAGGCAGACACAGACATACAGAGACACACACAGGCACACGCTCATGCACAGACACAGAGACACACGCTCGCGCACTGACACAGACAGAGACATGCGCTTGCGCACAGACACATGCTCGCACATAGACACATGCTCGCGCATGACGCACAGAGACACACACTCGCGCACAGAGACACACACTCGCGCACAGATGCAAGCGCACAGACACACTGACACACAGGCAGACACAGACATAGAGACTCACACACAGGCACACGCTCGCACACAGAGACACACTCGCGCACAGACAGATACGCACACAGACACACGCTCGCGCGCACACACCGACACGCACACAGACACACCACTCACGCACAGACGCAAGCGCACAGACACACAGACACACACATACAGAGACTCGCACACAGACACATGCTCGCGTAGACACACAGAGACACACAGACACACGCGCGCGCAGACACACATGCACAGACGCACACACTCACGCACAGACCCACAGAGTCATGCCCTCACGCACAGACACAGACACACACTCGCGCACAGTCACAGAGACACGCCCTCACGCACAGACACACAGAGACACGCACACAGACACGCGCTCACGCAGACACACACGCACAGACATAGAGACACGCATGTAGAAACACCGCTCACGCACACAGACACGTACACAGACACACAGAGACACATGCTCGCACGCAGACACACACGCACAGACACACACAAACACGCACTCACACACAGACACTCGCACACTGACACACACTCTCGCACAGATACACAGAGACACGCACTCGCGCACAGACACACGCTCACTCACAGACACAGAGACACATGCACAGACACAACCGCTCGCGCACACACAGGAACATGTACACAGACACACAGAGACTCGCACACAGGACACACTCTCGCACAGACACACAGAGACACAAGCAGGCACACAGACACGCGCTCGCGCACTGACACAGACAGAGAACATGCGCTCGCACACAGACACACAATAGACAATAGGTGCAGGAGTAGGCCATTCTGCCCTTCAAGCCTGCACAACCATTCAATATGATCATGGCTGATCATCCTTAATCAGTATCCTGTTCCTGCCTTATCTCCATAACCCTTGATTCCACAATCCTTGAGAACTCTATCCAACTCTTTCTTAAATGAATCCAGAGACCTGGGCCCTCCACTGCCCTCTGGGACAGAGCATTCCACACAGCCACCACTCTCTGGGTGAAGAAGTTTCTCCTCATCTCTGTCCTAAATGGTCTACCCCGTATTTTTAAGCTGTGTCCTCTGGTTCGGCACTCACCCATCAGCGGAAACATGTTTCCTGCCTCCAAAGTGTCCAATCCTTTAATAATCTTATATGTCTCAATCAGATCCCTCTCAGTCTTCTAAACTCAAGGGTATACAAGCCCAGTCGCTTCAGTCTTTCAGTGTAAGGTAATCCTGCCATTCAGGAATTGACCTCGTGAACCTACGCTGCACTCCCTCAATAGTCAGAATGTCTTTCCTCAAATTTGGAGACCAGAACTGTACACACTACTCCAGGTGTGGTCTCACCAGGGCCCTGTACAGCTGCAGAAGCACCTCTTTGCTTCTATACTCAATCCCTCTTGTTATGAAGGCCAGCATGCTATTAGCCTTCTTCACTACCTGCTGTACCTGCATGCTTACCTTTATTGACGGGGTGGACAAGAACACCCAGATCTCTCTGAACAGCCCCTTTACCTAAATTGATTCCATTTAGGTAGTAATCTGCCTTCCTGTTCTTGCCACCAAAGTGGATAACCATACATTTATCCACATTAAATTGCATCTGCCATGCCTCTGCCCACTCACCTAACCTGTCCAGGTTACCCCTGTAATCTCCTAGCATCCTTATCACATTTCACCCTACCACCCAGCTTTGTATCATCAGCAAATTTGCTAATGTTATTGCTGATACCATCTTCTATATCATTAATATATATTGTAAAAAGCTGCAGGTCCCAGTACTGATCCCTGCGGTACCCCACTGGACACTGCCTGCCATTCCGAAATGGAGCCGTTTATCACTACTCTTTGTTTCAGATTCCTGATGTCGGGCTTTTGCCCGAAACGTCGATTTCGAAGCTCCTTGGATGCTGCCTGAACTGCTGTGCTCTTCCAGCACCACTAATCCAGAATCTGGTTTCCAGCATCTGCAGTCATTGTTTTTACCCTATTACTGTAAAACACCGGGGTACAGTACTGGTGGGGACAGGTCTGTCACTGTGTAACACTGGGATACAGTACTGGTGGGGACAGGTCTGTCACTGTATAACACTGGGGTACAGTACTGTTGGGGATAGGTCTGTCCCTGTATACCACTGGGGTACAGTACTGGTGGGGACAGGTCTGTCACTGTGTAACACTGGGAAACAGTACTGGTGGGGACAGGTCTGTCACTGTATAACACTGGGGTACAGTACTGGTGGGGACAGGTCTGTCACTGTATAACACTGGGGTACAGTACTGGTGGGGGACCGGTCTGTCACTGTATAACACTGGGGTACAGTACTTGTGGGGACAGGTTTGTCACTGTATAACACTGGGGTACAGTACTTGTGGGGACAGGTTTGTCACTGTATAACACTGGGGTACAGTACTGGTGGGGACAGGTCTGTCACTGTGTAACACTGGGATACAGTACGGGTGGGGACAGGTCTGTCCCTGTATAACACTGGGGTACAGTACTGGTGGGGACAGGTCTGTCACTGTGTAACACTGGGATACAGTACTGGTGGGGACAGGTCTGTCCCTGTATAACACTGGGGTACAGTACTGGTGAGGGACAGGTCTGTCCCTGTATAACACTGGGGTACAGTACTGGTGGGGACAGGTCTGTCACTGTATAAGACTGGGGCACAGTACTGGTGGGGACAGGTCTGTCACTGTATAACACTGGGGTACAGTACTGGTGGGGGACAGGTCTGTCACTGTATAACACTGGGGTACAGTACTTGTGGGGACAGGTTTGTCACTGTATAACACTGCGGTACAGTACTTGTGGGGACAGGTTTGTCACTGTATAACACTGGGGTACAGTACTGGAGGGGACAGGTCTGTCACTGATGAAGGGCCTTTGCCCGAAACGTCGATTTTGAAGCTCCTTGGATGCTGCCTGAACTGCTGTGCTCTTCCAGCACCACTAATCCAGAATTTGTTTCCTGTCAGCCAACCAACTTTCAATCCAAGTTAGTAATTTGCCCCCAGTACCATGCGCCCTAATTTTACTCACTAATCTCTTGTGTGGGACTTTATCAAAAGCTTTCTGGAAGTCCAGGTACACTACATCCACTGGATCTCCCTCGTCCATCTTCCGAGTTACATCCTCAAAAAAATTCCAGATGATTCGCCAAGCATGATTTCCCCTTCATAAATCCATGCTGACTCTGTCCTATCCTGTTACTACTATCCAGATGTGTCATAATTTCATCCTTTATAATAGACTTCAGCATCTTTCCCACCACTGAGGTCAGACTAACTGGTCTATAATTTCCTGCTTTCTCTCTACCACCTTTCTTAAAAAGTGGTACAACATTAGCCGCCCTCCAAACCGCAGGAACTGATCCCGAATCTATCGAACTCCGGAAAATAATCACCAACGCATCCACGATTTCTCGAGCCACCTCCTTTAGTACCCTGGGATGTAGACCATCAGGCCCCAGGGACTTATCAACCTTCAGACCTAAGTCTCTCCAACACCAATTCCTGGCAAATATAAATTCCCTTCAGTTCAGGTCCTTCAGCCACTGTTACCTCAGGGAGATTGCTTGTGTCTTCCCCAGTGAACACAGATCTGAAGTACCAATTCAATTCTTCTGCCATTTCTATGTTCCCAGTAATATATTCCCCTATTTCTGTCTTCAAGGGCCCAATTTTTTGCCTTTCACATACCTAAAAAAACTTTTACTATCCTCCTTTATATTATTGGCCAGTTTACCTTCGTACCTCATTTTTTCTCTGCGTATTTCCTTCTTAGTAATCCTCTGTTGTTCTTTAAAAGCTTCCCAGTCCTCCATTTTCCCACACGCACAGACACACAGAGACACACACTCGCGCACACACACACACACACACACACAGAGACACACAAAGACATAGAGACACACGCTCACGCACAGACACACACGCAGACACACACAGACACAGACACACGCTCACGCAGACACACGCACAGAGACACGCGCTCGAGCACACGCTCAGACACACAGACACTCGCACAGACACAGAGACATGTACTCGTGCACAGACACACAGAGACATGCGCTCGCACGCAGACACACAGACACACGCGCTCACGCTCAGACACAGACACTCAGATACACGCGCTTGCGCACAGACAGAGACACACACACAGACACACACTTGCACACAAACACAGAGACACGTGCTCACGCTCAGACACACGCACACACACACAGACACATGCGCTCGTACACAGACAGACACACACAGACACACACAGACACAGACACACACACAGACACACGCACACAGAGACACGTGCTCACGCTCAGACACACGCACACACACACAGACACACGCGCTCGTGCACAGGCACACACAGAGACACACACAGACACACACAGACACAGACACACAGACACACGCGCTCGTGCACAGGCACACAGAGACACACACACACACACACAGAGACACACACACACACACAGAGACACACACACAGACAGGCTCGCGTACACTGACATGTACAAGCACTGACACACAGCTCTCCTCTGAAAGACGGTCTCTCCACTGCAGCCACACATCGGCTCACAGAAATTGCCCCGGTGTGTATAATTTTACCCAGTCCCCCTCCTCCCCCCACCGCCCCGGTCTGAGGGCTTACCGAGATAGACTCACTGCCCTCCTCACAGTCCGGTCAGACGTACCTCTGTGTCACACCCTCCGTTCCCTCAGAATCCACCTGCCACTCCACACTCTCCGGGGTTGGGGGGGGACAGAGGGACGTTTTGAAGCCACAGCCAAACAATCGGGAATTTGGGAGCAGGCAGATCAAACATTCCGAAAGGATGCAGTGACTTTGCATAGATCCAGCCTCGTCTCTTCTCACAGTGTCGTTCTGGCACATTGACAGGACAGCCGTGTGTGTGTGTGTGTGTGTGTGAGCACGTGTGCATGCATGTGTGTGTGTGTGTGTGTCAGTGTACACAGCCCCGTGCACGTGCCTATCTGTGTGCGTGTATCAGTGTATACAAACGCAAGTGCGTGCCTGTCTGTGTGTGCGTATCAGTGTACGCAGCCTGGTGCACGTGCCTGCGTATGTGTGTCAGTGTACACAGCCCAATGCGCGGGCCTGTCTGTGTGTGCATCAGGATATACAGTCATGTGCGCATGCCTGCCGCTGTGTGTGCGCGTCAGTGCACACAGCCCCGTGCGCGTGCCTGTCTGTGTGTGCGTGTCAGTGTGTGTGCATGTCAGTGTACACAGCCCCGTGCCTATCTGTGTGCGTGTGTGTCAGTGTACACAGTCCTGTGTGTGCGCGTGTCAGTGTACACAGCCCCGTGCTCGTGCCTGTCTTGTGACTGCATGTCAGTGTACACAGCCCTGTGCGCGTGCCTATCTGTGTGTGTGCATGTCAGTGTACACAGCCCTGTGCGCATGCCTGTCTCTGTGTGTGCGCACGTGTCAGTGTACACAGCCCCATGCGCGTGCCTGTGTGTGTGCATGTCAGTGTACACAGCCCCGTGCGTGTGCCTGTCTCTATGTGTGTCAGTATACACAGCTCTGTGCGCGTGCCCATGTGTACGCCTGTGTCTGAGCGTGCGAGTCAGTGTACCAGCCCCCTTGTGTGTGTGTGTGTGTGTGTGTGTGGGGTGGGAGGGAGTCAGTGTACACAGCCCCGTGTGTGTGTGGGGTGGGGGGGGGTGGAGGGAGTCAGTGTACACAGCCCCGTGTGTGTGTGGGGTGGGGGGGGGGGGGGGGGGGGAGGGAGTCAGTGTACACAGCCCCCTGTGTGTGTGTGTGGGGGGGGTGGAGGGAGTCAGTGTACACAGCCCCGTGTGTGTGTGGGGTGGGGGGGGGGGGGGAGGGAGTCAGTGTACACAGCCCCCTGTGTGTGTGTGTGGGGGGGGGTGGGAGGGAGTCAGTGTACACAGCCCCCTGTGTGTGTGTGTGGGGGGGGGTGGGAGGGAGTCAGTGTACACAGCCCCATGTGTGTGTGGGGTGGGGGGGGGGAGGAGTCAGTGTATACAGCCCCCTATGTGTGTGTGTGGGGGGGGGTGGGAGGGAGTCAGTGTACACAGCCCCATGTGTGTGTGGGGTGGGGGGGGGGGAGGAGTCAGTGTACACAGCCCCCTGTGTGTGTGTGTGGGTTGGGGGGGGGGGGTAAGTATACACAGCCCCGTGGGTGTGTGTGTATATACACATTGACACAGTCAGCAACCTTCCCCCCCCCCCAACTCTGGGCAAATATGCAGATTGCTGCCAACCCCACATTTCCTCCCCCCCCCACCCCCCACACCGCAAGGGGGGGGGGGGGCGCGGTGATGGAGACCCATCGGCCCGTCCTCGTGCCCCTGTCCTGGAAGCACCAACCGCTCACCCTCAAAACATTTCACCCCCTCCCCTCGCCAGCCCTATCTCCACACCCTCCACCCACCACAACACCCACTGGGCAGTGAGTGTGGCAGGACGCCACTCTGCCCCTCAGCTCCCAGCCCGCACAGCAAGAGCCCATTAACCTACCGAACAGCAGGAACTCTGACCAGAACTCCCCTGGCGACTCGAGATGCTCTGGGGGTTGGCGGGAGGGGCGTGTGTGTATGTGTGTGTGTGTGTGTGTGTGTGTGGAGGATTACAGTTCCTGCCCCCCTCCCCCACCCCCACCCCCAAGGGTAGACTGGGCGCAGATGAATGGGGATGGGGATGGAGGATGGCAAGGGAAGGATTTGCAACATTGCATTAGCTCCGGGTGCTATGTGTGAGAGTTGGGGGGGGAGGGGGATGAAATCAACTGCATTGATCAAAACACACAGCAGCAACACACCACCACCCCCCCACCACCCCCACCATTCCCAGCAATCCCCCCACCAAAAAAATCATGCACGTTGCATTCCCTCCCTCCAACCCCCCGAGACATAATCCAGCAACCCCCCAACACAACTCTCTCCTTTTAATTCTGCACCATGCACCTCAACATCACATTAAATTCATTCTGACCATCCCAAACCCCATCTCTCTCTCTCTCTCTCTCTGTGTATGCCTTGGGAGAAAATACCTAGTTAGCATTCAACTCAACACCAAATGCACCAGAATATTTTTTTTTTGAAAAAGATATATAAGGAATAAATAATACAGGCGAGGAAGGAAAATACAACAGTGCATTTTGCAAATACCTTGCATGGGGAGAGTGAGAGCGAATCCACACCACAGGCAGCACAGACTCTGCATGGTCCCAATTTTTATATATTTTTTTTTGCAAATTGCACCCTCTATTTTTTAAAAATAAATAAAACAAATCCCTCAGACGGGCTCCTTGCTTTTTTTTCTCCCTCTGATGGTGCAGACGCTTGGAAACTTCCCGTTGCAAAGGTTCAGTGTTGGAGGAGGGGGTGGGGGGGGGTACCACCTCCTGGATATATATTTGTTTGGGGGGGGTGGTGGGAGAGAGAATCTCTCCAGCTCTGCAGCTGCAGGCAGAGGGTGGGCGGGATCAGGGTTTGATTGACAGGCGGGGGATCCTGACTGACAGGCGGTGGGGGGGGGGTCCCGGCCAATCGGAGGGCGCGGGATTCCCGGGACCGCGTTCCACGAGCCCGCCTCCTGCTTCATTTGCAAAACGCAAACATCTCCATCCTCCCACCCCCCCCCCCCAAAAACCTCCTCATTTTGCAACAGGAAAGGGGGGGGGGGGGGGGGGAAATGGCCAATGCAAAATTTGCACACACACCCCCCGACCCTTCCCCAACGTCTGAGCAGGACGATGCACATTTCCAAATACTCCCCCCACCCCCAAAGGTGCAAACAACACCCCCCACCCCCACCAAAGTTTTATTTGCAATCAAAAGGGAGGTTGGGGTGGGGGGAGAACAAAGAGATTCCACTCCACCCCCACCACCACAAAAAGGGGCACACAATGCCTCCATAGAAAACTCAAATAAAATTCACCCCCCCCCCCAACCCCAATCCCAAACTAGTCCATTTGCAAATTTGCATTCTGGCTGCAGCACAGAGCGATCCCATTCAAGAGTGTTACGGAGGGTGGTTACACTCCATGTGGGCATTGGGGGGGAGGATTGGGGTGGGCAAGGTTGGGTTCCAGCGACGGAAGTTGGGATGCATGACCCAGCAGGGGTGCGGGGGGAGCAACGCACTGTAGGAGGGTCAGTGCTGAGGGAGCGCCGCACTGTCGGAGGGTCAGTGCTGAGGGAGCGGGCACTGTCGGAGGGTCAGTGCAAAGGGAGCAGGCACTGTCGGAGGGTCATTGCAGAGGGAGTGCCGCACTGTCGGAGGGTCAGTGCTGAGGGAGTGGGCACTGTCAGAGGGTCAGTGCTGAGGGAGTGGGCACTGTCGGAGGGTCAGTGCTGAGGGAGCGGACACTGTCGGAGGGTCAGTGCTGAGGGAGTGCCGCACTGTCTGAGGGTCAGTGCTGAGGGAGTGCCGCACTGTCGGAGGGTCAGTGCTGAGGGAGTGCCGCACTGTCGGAGGGTCAGTGCTGAGGGAGCGCCGCACTGTCGGAGGGTCAGTGCAGAGGGAGTGGGCACTGTCGGAGGGTCAGTGCGGAGGGAGTGCCACACTGTCGGAGGGTCAGTGCTGAGGGAGTGGGCACTGTCGGAGGGTCAGTGCTGAGGGAGCGGGCACTGTCGGAGGGTCAGTGCTGAGGGAGTGGGCACTGTCGGAGGGTCAGTGCTGAGGGAGTGCCGCACTGTCGGAGGGTCAGTACTGAGGGAGCGGGCACAGTCGGAGGGTCAGTGCTGAGGGAGTGCCGCACTGTCGGAGGGTCAGTGCTGAGGGAGCGCCGCACTGTCGGAGGGTCAGTGCTGAGGGAGTGGGCACTGTCGGAGGGTCAGTGCTGAGGGAGCGCCGCACTGTCGGAGGGTCAGTGCTGAGGGAGTGGGCACTGTCGGAGGGTCAGTGCTGAGGGAGCGCCGCACTGTCGGAGGGTCAGTGCTGAGGGAGTGGGCACTGTCGGAGGGTCAGTGCTGAGGGAGCGCCGCACTGTCGGAGGGTCAGTGCAGAGGGAGTGGGCACTGTCGGAGGGTCAGTGCGGAGGGAGTGCCGCACTGTCGGAGGGTCAGTGCTGAGGGAGTGGGCACTGTCGGAGGGTCAGTGCTGAGGGAGCGCCTCACTGTCGGAGGGTCAGTGCTGAGGGAGTGCCGCACTGTCGGAGGGTCAGTGCTGAGGGAGTGCCGCACTGTCAGAGGGTCAGTGCTGAGGGAGTGGGCACTGTCGGAGGGTCAGTGCTGAGGGAGTGCCGCACTGTCGGAGGGTCAGTGCTGAGGGAGTGCCGCACTGTCGGAGGGTCAGTACTGAGGGAGCGGGCACAGTCGGAGGGTCAGTGCTGAGGGAGTGCCGCACTGTCGGAGGGTCAGTGCTGAGGGAGTGCCGCACTGTCGGAGGGTCAGTGCAGAGGGAGTGGACACTGTCGGAGGGTCAGTGCTGAGGGAGTGCCGCACTGTCAGAGGGTCAGTGCTGAGGGAGTGGGCACTGTCGGAGGGTCAGTGCTGAGGGAGCGCCGCACTGTCGGAGGGTCAGTGCTGAGGGAGCGCCGCACTGTCGGAGGGTCAGTGCTGAGGGAGTGCCGCACTGTCGGAGGGTCAGTACTGAGGGAGCGGGCACAGTCGGAGGGTCAGTGCTGAGGGAGCGCCGCACTGTCGGAGGGTCAGTGCTGAGGGAGCGCCGCACTGTCGGAGGGTCAGTGCTGAGGGAGCGCCGCACTGTCGGAGGGTCAGTGCTGAGGGAGCGCCGCACTGTCGGAGGGTCAGTGCTGAGGGAGCGCCGCACTGTGGGAGGGTCAGTGCTGAGGGAGCGCCGCACTGTCGGAGGGTCAGTGCTGAGGGAGTGCCGCACTGTCGGAGGGTCAGTACTGAGGGAGCGGGCACAGTCGGAGGGTCAGTGCTGAGGGAGCGCCGCACTGTCGGAGGGTCAGTACTGAGGGAGCGGGCACAGTCGGAGGGTCAGTGCTGAGGGAGCGCCGCACTGTCGGAGGGTCAGTGCTGAGGGAGCGCCGCACTGTCGGAGGGTCGGTGCTGAGGGATCGCCGCACTGTCGGAGGGTCAGTGCTGAGGGAGTGGGCACTGTCGGAGGGTCAGTGCTGAGGGAGTGCCGCACTGTCGGAGGGTCAGTGCTGAGGGAGCGGGCACAGTCGAAGGGTCAGTGCTAAGGGAGCGCCGCACAGTCGGAGGGTCAGTGCTGAGGGAGTGCCGCACTGTCGGAGGGTCAGTGCTGAGGGAGCGGGCACAGTCGGAGGGTCAGTGCTGAGGGAGCGCCGCACAATCGGAGGGTCAGTGCTGAGGAAGTGCCACACTGTCAGAGGGTCAGTGCTGAGGGAGCGGGCACTGTCGGAGGGTCAGTGCTGAGGGAGCGCCGCACAGTCGGAGGGTCAGTGCTGAGGGAGCGGGCACAGTCGGAGGGTCAGTGCTGAGGGAGTGCCGCACTGTCAGAGGGTCAGTGCTGAGGGAGTGGGCACTGTCGGAGGGTCAGTACTGAGGGAGTGCCGCACTGTCGGAGGGTCAGTGCTGAGGGAGTGCCGCACTGTCGGAGGGTCAGTGCTGAGGGAGGGCTGCACTGTCGGAGGGTCAGTGCTGAGGGAGTGCCGCACTGTCGGAGGGTCAGTGCTGAGGGAGGGCTGCACTGTCGGAGGGTCAGTGCTGAGGGAGTGGGCATTGTCGGAGGGTCAGTACTGAGGGAGTGCCGCACTGTCGGAGGGTCAGTGCTGAGGGAGTGCCGCACTGTCGGAGGGTCAGTGCTGAGGGAGTGGGCACTGTCGGAGGGTCAGTGCTGAGGGAGTGCCGCACTGTCGGAGGGTCAGTGCTGAGGGAGTGGGCACTGTCGGAGGGTCAGTACTGAGGGAGTGCCGCATGGTCGGAGGGTCAGTGCAGATGGGTACTGTGTGTGTCATTCTCTGTGCATTTTTGTTTGTGTGTGTGTAAATATGTGTATCTTTGCCACTGTCTGTCCGTCCCCAAATGTTTGTGTGTCTGTCTTCCTGTGTATTTTTGTGTGTGTCTGTCTGTCTGTATATGTCTGTGTGTGTGTGTGTGTGTGTGTGTGTGTATGTCTGTGACTGCCTGTCTGTGTCTGGATTAGTGGTGCTGGAAGAGCACAGCAGTTCAGGCAGCATCCAACAAGCAGCGAAATCAACGTTTTGGTCAAAAGCCCTTCATCAGGAATAAAGGCAGTGAGCCTGAAGCGTGGAGAGATAAGCTAGAGGAGGGTGGGGGTGGGGAGAGAGTAGCATAGAGTACAATGGGTGAGTGGGGGAGGGGATGAAGGTGATAGGTCAGGGAGGAGAGGGTGGAGTGGATAGGTGGAAAAGAAGATAGGCAGGTAGGACAAGTCATGGAGACAGTTACTGAGCTGGAAGTTTGAAACTAGGGTGAGGTGGGGGAAGGGGAAATGAGGAAACTGGTGAAGTCCACATTGATGCCCTGGGGTTGAAGTGTTCCGAGACGGAAGATGAGGCGTTCTTCCTCCAGGCGTCTGGTGGTGAGGGAGCGGCGGTGAAGGAGGCCCAGGACCTCCATGTCCTCGGCAGAGTGGGTGTGAGAGTTGAAATGTTGGGCCACGGGGCAGTGTGGTTGATTGGTGCGGGTGTCCCGGAGATGTTCCCTAAAGCGCTCTGCTAGGAGGCACCCAGTCTCCCCAATGTAGAGGAGACCACATCGGGAGCAACGGATACAATAAATGATATTGGTGGATGTGCAGGTGAAACTTTGATGGATGTGGAAGGCTCCTTTAGGGCCTTGGATAGAGGTGAGGGAGGAGGTGTGGGCACAGGTTTTACAGTTCCTGTGGTGGCAGGGGAAAGTGCCAGGATGGGAGGGTGGGTTGTTTGGGGGCGTGGACCTGACCAGGTAGTCACGGAGGGAACGGTCTTTGCGGAAGGCGGAAAGGGGTGGGGAGGGAAATATATCCCTGGTGGTGGGGTCAGTTTGGAGGTGGTGGAAATGTTGGCGGATGATTTGGTTTATGCGAAGGTTGGTAGGGTGGAAGGTGAGCACCAGGGGCGTTCTGTCCTTGTTACGGTTGGTGGGGTGGGGTCTGAGGACGGAGGTGCGGGATGTAGACGAGATGCGTTGGAGGGCATCTTTAACCACGTGGGAAGGGAAATTGCGGTCTCTAAAGAAGGAGGCCATCTGGTGTGTTCTTTGGTGGAACTGGTCCTCCTGGGAGCAGATACGGCGGAGGCGGAGGAATTGGGAATACGGGATGGCATTTTTGCAGGAGGTGGGGTGGGAAGAGGTGTAATCCAGGTAGCTGTGGGAGTCGGTGGGTTTGTAAAAAATGTCAGTGTCAAGTCAGTCATCATTAATGGAGATGGAGAGGTCCAGGAAGGGAAGGGAGGTGTCAGAGATGGTCCAGGTAAATTTAAGGTCAGGGTGGAATGTGTTGGTGAAGTTGATGAATTGCTCAACCTCCTTGTGGGAGCATGAGGTGGCGCCAATGCAGTCATCAATGTGGGGGTATCAATGTGGACTTCAACAGTTTCCTCATTTCCCCTTCCCCCACCTCACCCTCGTTCTAAATTTCCAGCTCAGTTACTGTCCCCATGACTTGTCCAGATTTGTCCGACCTGCCTATCTTCTTTTCCACCTATCCACTCCACCCTCTCCTCCTTGATCTATCACCTTCATCCCCTCCCCCACTCATCCATTGTAGTCTATGCTACTCTCTCCCCACCCCCACCCTCCTCTAGCTTATCCCTCCAGCTTCAGGCTCACTGCCTTTATTCCTGATGAAGGGCTTTTGCCCGAAACGTCGATTTCGCTGCTCCTCGGATGCTGCCTGAACTGCTTTGCTCTTCCAGCACCACTAATCCAGAATCTGGTTTCCAGCATCTGCAGTCAGTGTTTTTACCTGTGTGTATGTCTGTGACTGTCTTCCTGTGTGTGTCTGTCTGTGTCTGTGTGTGCATGTTTGTGTGTGTCTGTCGGTCTCTGTCTGTGTCTGTCTGCCTGTGTGTATCTGTCTGTCTCTGTCTGTGTCTGTCTGCCTGTGTGCATGTTTGTGTTTGACTGTCTGCCTGTGTCTGTCTGCCTGTGTCTATCTGTCTGTGTGTGTATGTCTGTGTCTGTATGTCTGTGTCTGTATGTCTGTTTGTCTGTGTCTGTCTGTGTGTGTATGTCTGTGACTGTCTACCTGTGTGTGTATGTCTGTGTCTGTCTGTCTGTGTGCATGTTTGTCTGTGTCTGTCTGCCTGTGTCTGCCTGCCTGAGTCTATCTGTCTGTGTGTGTATGTCTGTGTCTGTGTGTCTGTGTGCATGTTTGTCTGTGTCTGTCTGTGTGTGTATGTCTGTGACTGTCTACCTGTGTCTATCTGTCTGTGTGCATGTTTGTCTGTGTCTGTCTGCCTGTGTCTATCTGTCTGTGTGTGTATATCTGTGTCTGTCTATCTGTGTGCATGTTTGTCTGTGACTGTCTGTCTGTGTGTGCGCATGTCTGTGTCTGTGTGTGTGTGTGCATGTCTGTGTCTGTGTCTGTGCATGTCTGTATGTCTATGTGTGACTGTCTGCCCACGTGCGTGTGTTGATGTGCCTGTATGTGTGGGTGTCTATTTGCGCGTGTCTGCCTGTCTGCTCTGTGTATCTCTGGGTGGGCCTGTGTCAATCCTGGGCTGATGGTGACGACAGGCGGTCAGTTCGCCTGTACCTCAGACAGGCAATGCCCGCGCAGTGTCTGGGATGGGACTGAGCGAGCTCAGTACCAGAGCTTTCATCACCCCTGAACCGTCGTCAAGGGACCCGGGGCACTCGTGTCTCAGTCACTGCCATCCCCCTGATGATATATTTTGTCAGGTTTGGTCCAGACGAGGCCGCAGTCTGTTCCTCTTCCCTGGTGCTGCTCCAGGGGGTGTGGGAGGGATGTGTTTTAGTCCCCGAGACCGAGGCAGCCAAGGACAGAAGCCTGTTCCAGGTAGGCCTCAAACACGCTGGTGTTCCGTGGATTGCACTCTGACTGGAGTCAACAGGACGGTTCAGCATTTCTCTCGCGCATTTCCACCTCCCCAAACGCCACGGCCAACGGGGGTGCGGTCATCCAGCAGGGAACGCTGCCGCCAATCTGCGCACAGCAAGATCCCAAAACCAGCAATGTGGTAACAACGTGGAATCAGCTGGTTGTTTTCCCTCACACTTTTCGATGACAGAGAAAATTCGACGGCAGGAACCAAGAAGGATCAAGGCCTCTCAATGGCATCCTATTCATCGATATGAAAGAGGAGAGAATGCAGTGCTGGAAAAGCACATCAGGTCAGACATTATCCGAGGAGCAGGAGAACCAGCGTTTCAGGCAGATGCCCTCCGACAGGATCAAGCCTAACATGTCGATTCTTCTGGTCCTTCGATGCTGCCGGACCTGCTGTGCTTTTCCAGCAACACACTCTCGACTCTAATCCACAAAATCGGTCATCCTCACTTTCTCCTCATTCAGATCAAACAACCCAATCACGTCTAATCTCTAATGCAGTCAAACTGAGGGATACGGAGACTGGAACTGGGCACAGTGCTCCGAGTGTGGGTCTGACTGAGGGATACAGAGACTGGAACTGTGCACAGTGCTCCGAGTGTGGGTCTAACGGAGGGATACAGAGACTGGAACTGTGCACAGTGCTCCGGGTGTGGGTCTACATGAGGGACACAGAGACTGGAACTGTGTACAGTGCTCCGAGTGTGGGTCTAACTGAGGGATGCAGATACCGGGACTGTGCACAGTGCTCGGAATGAGGGTCTAAGCGAGGGATACGGAGACTGGAACTGTGCACAGTGCTCCGAGTGTGGGTCTAACCGAGGGATACGGAGACTGGAACTGTGCACGGTGCTCTGAGTGTGGGTCTGACTGAGGGATACAGAGACTGGAACTGTGCACAGTGCTCCGAGTGTGGGTCTGACTGAGGGATACAGAGACTGGAACTGTGCACAGTGCTCCGAGTGTGGGTCTAACTGAGGGAAACAGAGACTGGAACTGTGCACAGTGCTCTGAGTGTGGGTCTGACTGAGGGATACAGAGACTGGAACTGTGCACAGTGCTCCGAGTGTGGGTCTGACTGAGGGATACAGAGACTGGAACTGTGCACAGTGCTCCGAGTGTGGGTCTGACTGAAGGATACGGAGACTGGAATTATGCACAGTGCTCCGAGTGTGGGTCTGACTGAGGGACACAGAGACTGGAACTGTGCACAGTGCTCTGAGTATGGGTCTAAGCGAGGAATATGGAGATTGGAACTGGACACAGTGGGTCCGAGTGTGGGTTTAACCAAGGCACAGGGAGACTGGAAATGTGCACAGTGCTCCGAGTGTGGGTTTAACTGAGGGATACGGAGACTGGAACTGTGCACAGTGTTCTGAGTGTGGTCTGAGGGATACAGAGACCGGAATTGTGCACATTGCTCCGAGTGTGGGTCTAACTGAGGGATACAGAGACTGGAACTGTGCAAAGTGCTCCGAGTGTGGGTCGAACTGAGGGATACAGAGACTGGAACTATGCACAGTGCTCCGAGTGTGGGTCTGACTGAGGGATACAGAGACTGGAACTGTGTACATTGCTCCGAGTGTGGGTCTAAGCGAGGGATATGTAGACTGGAACTGTGCACAGTGCTCCGAGTGTGGGTTTAACTGAGGGATACGGAGACTGGAACTGTGCACAGTGTTCTGAGTGTGGGTTTAACTGAGGGATACGGAGACTGGAACTGTGCACAGTGTTCTGAGTGTGGTCTGAGGGATACAGAGACCGGAATTGTGCACATTGCTCCGAGTGTGGGTCTAACTGAGGGATACAGAGACTGGAACTGTGCAAAGTGCTCCGAGAGTGGGTTGAACTGAGGGATACAGAGACTGGAACTGTGCACAGTGCTCCGAGTGAGGGTCAAACCGAGGGATACTGAGACTGGAACTGTGCACAGTGCTCCGAGTGTGGGTATACATGAGGGACACAGAGACTGGAACTGTGCACAGTGCTCCGAGTGTGGGTCTAACTGAGGGATGCAAATACCGGAACTGTGCACAGTGCTCTGAGTATGGGTCTAAGCGAGGAATATGGAGATTGGAACTGCACACAGTGGGTCCGAGTGTGGGTTTAACCAAGGCACAGGGAGACTGGAAATGTGCACAGTCCTCCGAGTGAGGGTCTAACTGCGGGATACGGAGACTGGAACTGTGCACTGTGCTCCGAGTGTGGGTCTAACTGAGGGATACGGAGACTGGAACTGTGCACAGTGCTCCGAGTGTGGGTCTGACTGCGGGATACGGAGACTGGAACTGTGCACAGTGTTCTGAGTGTGGGTCTGACTGAGGGATATGGAGACTGGAACTGTGCACTGTGCTCCGAGAGTGGGTCTGACTGAAGGATACAGAGACTGGAACTGTGCACAGTGCTCCGAGTGTGGGTCTGAATGAGGGATACGGAGACTGGAACTGTGCAGAGTGCTCCGAGTGTGGGTCTGACTGAGGGATATGGAGACTGGAACAGTGCACAGTGCTCCGAGTGTGGGTCTGACTGAGGGATACGGAGACTGGAACTGTGCACAGTGCTCCGAGTGTGGGTCTGAATGAGGGATACGGAGACTGGAACTGTGCACAGTGCTCCGAGTGTGGGACTAATGGAGGGATAGGGGGACAGGAACGGTGCACAGTGCTCCGAGTGTGGGACTAATGGAGGGATAGGGGGACAGGAACGGAGCACAGTGCTCCGAGTGTGGGTCTAAGCGAGGGATATGTAGACTGGAACTGTGCACAGTGCTCCGAGTGTGGGTCTGACTGAGGGATATGTAGACTGGAACTGTGCACAGTGCTCCGAGTGTGGGTCTGACTGAGGGATACGGAGAATGGAACTGTGCACAGTGCTCCGAGTGTGGGTCTAAGCGAGGGATATGTAGACTGGAACTGTGCACAGTGCTCAGACTGTGGTCAAACTGAGGGATACAAAGACTGGAACTGTGCACAGTGCTCCGAGTGTGGGTCTAACTGAGGGATACGGAGACTGGAACTGTGCACAGTGCTCCGAGTGTGGGTCTAACTGAGGGATACGGGGACTGGAACTGTGCACAGTCCTCCGAGTGTGGGTCTGACTGAGGGATACGGAGACTGGAACTGTGCACAGTGCTCCGAGTGTGGGTCTAACTGAGGGATACGGGGACTGGAACTGTGCACAGTCCTCCGAGTGTGGGTCTGACTGAGGGATACATAGACTGGAACTGTGCACAGTGCTCCGAGTGTGGGTCTCACTGAGGGATACAGAGACTGGAACTGTGCACAGTGCTCCGAGTGTGGGTCTGACTGAGGGATACGGAGACTGGAACTATGCACAGTGCTCCGAGTGTGGGTCTAAGCGAGGGATATGTAGACTGGAACTGTGCACAGTGCTCCGAGTGTGGGTTTAACTGAGGGATACGGAGACTGGAACTGTGCACAGTGTTCTGAGTGTGGTCTGAGGGATACAGAGACCGGAATTGTGCACATTGCTCCGAGTGTGGGTCTAACTGAGGGATACAGAGACTGGAACTGTGCAAAGTGCTCCGAGTGTGGGTCGAACTGAGGGATACAGAGACTGGAACTGTGCACAGTGCTCCGAGTGAGGGTGAAACCGAGGGATACTGAGACTGGAACTGTGCACAGTGCTCCGAGTGTGGGTATACATGAGGGACACAGAGACTGGAACTGTGCACAGTGCTCCGAGTGTGGGTCTAACTGAGGGATGCAGATACCGGAACTCTGCACAGTGCTCTGAGTCTGGGTCTAAGCAAGGAATATGGAGATTGGAACTGTACACAGTGGGTCCGAGTGTGGGTTTAACCAAGGCACAGGGAGACTGGAAATGTGCACAGTGCTCCGAGTGAGGGTCTAACTGCGGGATACGGAGACTGGAACTGTGCACTGTGCTCCGAGTGTGGGTCTGACTGCGGGATACGGAGACTGGAACTGTGCACAGAGTTCTGAGTGTGGGTCTAACTGAGGGATACAGAGACTGGAACTGTGCACAGTGCTCCGAGTGTGGGTCTGACTGAGGGATACGGAGACTGGAACTGTGCACAGTGCTCCGAGTGTGGGTCTAACTGAGGGATACAGAGACTGGAACTGTGCACAGTGCTCCGAGTGTGGGTCTGACTGAGGGATACGGAGACTGGAACTGTGCACAGTGCTCCGAGTGAGGGTCTGACTGAGGGATACGGAGACTGGAACTGTGCAGAGTGCTCCGAGTGTGGGTCTGACTGAGGGATAGGGAGACTGGAACAGTGCACAGTGCTCCGAGTGTGGGTCTGACTGAGGGATACGGAGACTGGAACTGTGCACAGTCCTCCGAGAGTGGGTCTGACTGAGGGATACGGAGACTGGAACTGTGCACAGTGCTCTGAGTGTGGGACTAATGGAGGGATAGGGGGACAGGAACGGTGCACAGTGCTCCGAGTGTGGGTCTACCTGAGGGATGCAGATACCGAAACTGTGCACAGTGCTCTGAGTGTGGGTCTGACTGAGGGATACGGAGACTGGAACTGTGCACAGTGCTCCGAGTGTGGGTCTAACTGAGGGATACGGAGACTGGAACTGTGCACAGTGCTCAGAGTGTGGGTCTGACTGAGGGATACGGAGACTGGAACTGGGCACAGTGCTCCGAGTGTGGGTCTGACTGAGGGATATGTAGACTGGAACTGTGCACAGTGCTCAGACTGTGGTCAAACTGGGGGATACAAAGACTGGAACTGTGCACAGTGCTCCGAGTGTGGGTCTGACTGAGGGATACGGATCTGGAACTGTGCACAGTGCTCCGAGTGTGGGTCTGACTGAGGGATATGGAGACTGGAACAGTGCACAGTGCTCCGAGTGTGGGTCTGACTGAGGGATACGGAGACTGGAACTGTGCACACTGCTCCGAGTGTGGGACTAATGGAGGGATAGGGGGACAGGAACGGTGCACAGTGCTCCGAGTGTGGGACTAATGGAGGGATAGGGGGACAGGAACGGTGCACAGTGCTCCGAGTGTGGGTCTAACTGAGGGATGCAGATACCGAAACTGTGCACAGTGCTCCGAGTGTGGGTCTAACTGAGGGATATGTAGACTGGAACTGTGCACAGTGCTCTGAGTGTGGGTCTGACTGAGGGATACAGAGACTGGAACTGTGCACAGTGCTCTGAGTGTGGGTCTGACTGAGGGATACAGAGAATGGAACTGTGCACAGTGCTCCGAGTGTGGGTCTGACTGAGGGATACAGAGACTGGAACTGTGCACAGTGCTCCGAGTGTCGGTCTGACTGAGGGATACAGAGACTGGAACTGTGCACAGTGCTCCGAGTGTGGGTCTGACTGAAAGATACGGAGACTGGAATTATGCACAGTGCTCCGAGTGTGGGTCTGACTGAGGGACACAGAGACTGGAACTGTGCACAGTGCTCTGAGTGTGGGTCTGACTGAGGGATACAGAGACTGGAACTGTGCACAGTGCTCCGAGTGTGGGTCTGACTGAGGGATACAGAGACTGGAACTGTGCACAGTGCTCCGAGTGTGGGTCTAACTGAGGGATACAGAGACTGGAACTGTGCACAGTGCTCCGAGTGTGGGTCTGACTGAGGGATATGGAGACTGGAACTGTGCACAGTGCTCCGAGTGTGGGTCTGACTGAGGGATACAGAGACTGGAACTGTGCACAGTGCTCCGAGTGTGGGTCTGACTGAAGGATACGGAGACTGGAATTATGCACAGTGCTCCGAGTGTGGGTCTGACTGAGGGACACAGAGACTGGAACTGTGCACAGTGCTCTGAGTATGGGTCTAAGCGAGGAATATGGAGATTGGAACTGGACACAGTGGGTCCGAGTGTGGGTTTAACCAAGGCACAGGGAGACTGGAAATGTGCACAGTGCTCCGAGTGAGGGTCTAACTGCGGGATACGGAGACTGGAACTGTGCACTGTGCTCCGAGTGTGGGTCTGACTGCGGGATACGGAGACTGGAACTGCGCACAGTGTTCTAAGTGTGGGTCTGACTGAGGGATACGGAGACTGGAACTGTGCAAAGTGCTCCGAGAGTGGGTCTGACTGAGGGATACAGAGACTGGAACTGTGCACAGTGCTCCGAGTGTGGGTCTGACTGAGGGATACGGACACTGGAACTGTGCACAGTGTTCCGAGTGTGGGTCTGACGGAGGGATACGGAGACTGGAACTGTGCACAGTGCTCCGAGTGTGGGTCTGACTGAGGGAAACAGAGACTGCAACTGTGCAGAGTGCTCCGAGTGTGGGTCTGACTGAGGGATACGGAGACTGGAACTGTGCACAGTGCTCCGAGTGAGGGTCTGACTGAGGGATACGGAGACTGGAACTGTGCACAGGGCTCCGAGTGTGGGTCTGACTGAGGGATATGGAGACTGGAACAGTGCACAGTGCTCCGAGTGTGGGTCTGACTGAGGGATACGGAGACTGGAACTGTGTACATTGCTCCGAGTGTGGGTCTAAGCGAGGGATATGTAGACTGGAACTGTGCACAGTGCTCCGAGTGTGGGTTTAACTGAGGGATACGGAGACTGGAACTGTGCACAGTGTTCTGAGTGTGGTCTGAGGGATACAGAGACCGGAATTGTGCACATTGCTCCGAGTGTGGGTCTAACTGAGGGATACAGAGACTGGAACTGTGCAAAGTGCTCCGAGTGTGGGTCGAACTGAGGGATACAGAGACTGGAACTATGCACAGTGCTCCGAGTGTGGGTCTGACTGAGGGATACAGAGACTGGAACAGTGTACATTGCTCCGAGTGTGGGTCTAAGCGAGGGATATGTAGACTGGAACTGTGCACAGTGCTCCGAGTGTGGGTTTAACTGAGGGATACGGAGACTGGAACTGTGCACAGTGTTCTGAGTGTGGGTTTAACTGAGGGATACGGGGACTGGAACTGTGCACAGTGTTCTGAGTGTGGTCTGAGGGATACAGAGACCGGAATTGTGCACATTGCTCCGAGTGTGGGTCTAACTGAGGGATACAGAGACTGGAACTGTGCAAAGTGCTCCGAGAGTGGGTTGAACTGAGGGATACAGAGACTGGAACTGTGCACAGTGCTCCGAGTGAGGGTCAAACCGAGGGATACCGAGACTGGAACTGTGCACAGTGCTCCGAGTGTGGGTACACATGAGGGACACAGAGACTGGAACTGTGCACAGTGCTCCGAGTGTGGGTCTAACTGAGGGATGCAAATACCGGAACTGTGCACAGTGCTCTGAGTATGGGTCTAAGCGAGGAATATGGAGATTGGAACTGCACACAGTGGGTCCGAGTGTGGGTTTAACCAAGGCACAGGGAGACTGGAAATGTGCACAGTCCTCCGAGTGAGGGTCTAACTGCGGGATACGGAGACTGGAACTGTGCACTGAGCTCCGAGTGTGGGTCTAACTGAGGGATACGGAGACTGGAACTGTGCACAGTGCTCCGAGTGTGGGTCTGACTGCGGGATACGGAGACTGGAACTGTGCACAGTGTTCTGAGTGTGGGTCTGACTGAGGGATATGGAGACTGGAACTGTGCACTGTGCTCCGAGAGTGGGTCTGACTGAAGGATACAGAGACTGGAACTGTGCACAGTGCTCCGAGTGTGGGTCTGAATGAGGGATACGGAGACTGGACCTGTGCAGAGTGCTCCGAGTGTGGGTCTGACTGAGGGATATGGAGACTGGAACAGTGCACAGTGCTCCGAGTGTGGGTCTGACTGAGGGATACGGAGACTGGAACTGTGCACAGTGCTCCGAGTGTGGGTCTGAATGAGGGATACGGAGACTGGAACTGTGCACAGTGCTCCGAGTGTGGGACTAATGGAGGGATAGGGGGACAGGAACGGTGCACAGTGTTCCGAGTGTGGGTCTAAGCGAGGGATACAGAGACTGGAACTGTGCACAGTGCTCCGAGTGTGGGTCTGACTGAGGGATATGTAGACTGGAACTGTGCACAGTGCTCCGAGTGTGGGTTTAACTGAGGGATACGGAGACTGGAACTGTGCACAGTGTTCTGAGTGTGGGTTTAACTGAGGGATACGGAGACTGGAACTGTGCACAGTGCTCCGAGTGTGGGTCTAACTGAGGGATACAAAGACTGGAACTGTGCACAGTGCTCCGAGTGTGGGTCTGACTGAGGGATACGGATCTGGAACTGTGCACAGTGCTCCGAGTGTGGGTCTGACTGAGGGATACGGAGAATGGAACTGTGCACAGTGCTCCGAGTGTGGGTCTAACTGAGGGATACAGAGACTGGAACTGTGCACAGTGCTCCGAGTGTGGGTCTGACTGAGGGATACGGAGACTGGAACTGTGCACAGTGCTCCGAGTGTGGGTCTGACTGAGGGATACGGAGACTGGAACTGTGCACACTGCTCCGAGTGTGGGTCTGACTGAGGGATACGGAGACTGGAACTGTGCACAGTGCTCCGAGTGTGGGTCTAACTGAGGGATACGGGGACTGGAACTGTGCACAGTGCTCCGAGTGTGGGTCTGACTGAGGGATATGGAGACTGGAACTGTGCACAGTGCTCCGAGTGTGGGTCTGACTGAGGGATACATAGACTGGAACTGTGCACGGTGCTCCGAGTGTGGGTCTCACTGAGGGATACAGAGACTGGAACTGTGCACAGTGCTCCGAGTGTGGGTCTGACTGAGGGATACGGAGACTGGAACTATGCACAGTGCTCCGAGTGTGGGTCTGACTGAGGGATACGGAGACTGGAACTGTGCACAGTGCTCCGAGTGTGGGTCTGACTGAGGGATACGGAGACTGGAACTGTGCACAGTGCTCCGAGTGTGGGTCTAACTGAGGGATACGGAGACTGGAACAGTGCACAGTGCTCCGAGTGTGGGTCTAAGCGAGGGATATGTAGACTGGAACTGTGCACAGTGCTCAGACTGTGGTCAAACTGAGGGATACAAAGACTGGAACTGTGCACAGTGCTCCGAGTGTGGGTCTAACTGAGGGATACGGAGACTGGAACTGTGCACAGTGCTCCGAGTGTGGGTCTGACTGAGGGATACGGAGACTGGAACTGTGCACAGTGCTCCGAGTGTGGGTCTAACTGAGGGATACGGGGACTGGAACTGTTCACAGTCCTCCGAGTGTGGGTCTGACTGAGGGATACATAGACTGGAACTGTGCACAGTGCTCCGAGTGTGGGTCTGACTGAGGGATACAGAGACTGGAACTGTGCACAGTGCTCCGAGTGTGGGTCTGACTGAGGGATACGGAGACTGGAACTATGCACAGTGTTCCGAGTGTGGGTCTAAGCGAGGGATATGTAGACTGGAACTGTGCACAGTGCTCCGAGTGTGGGTTTAACTGAGGGATACGGAGACTGGAACTGTGCACAGTGTTCTGAGTGTGGTCTGAGGGATACAGAGACCGGAATTGTGCACATTGCTCCGAGTGTGGGTCTAACTGAGGGATACAGAGACTGGAACTGTGCAAAGTGCTCCGAGTGTGGGTCGAACTGAGGGATACAGAGACTGGAACTGTGCACAGTGCTCCGAGTGAGGGTGAAACCGAGGGATACTGAGACTGGAACTGTGCACAGTGCTCCGAGTGTGGGTATACATGAGGGATGCAGATACCGGAACTCTGCACAGTGCTCTGAGTCTGGGTCTAAGCAAGGAATATGGAGATTGGAACTGTACACAGTGGGTCCGAGTGTGGGTTTAACCAAGGCACAGGGAGACTGCAAATGTGCACAGTGCTCCGAGTGAGGGTCTAACTGCGGGATACGGAGACTGGAACTGTGCACTGTGCTCCGAGTGTGGGTCTGACTGCGGGATACGGAGACTGGAACTGTGCACAGTGTTCTGAGTGTGGGTCTGACTGAGGGATACAGAGACCGGAACTGTGCACAGTGCTCCGAGTGTGGGTCTGACTGAGGGATACGGAGACTGGAACTGTGCACAGTGTTCTGAGTGTGGGTCTGACTGAGGGATATGGAGACTGGAACTGTGCACTGTGCTCCGAGTGTGGGTCTGACTGAGGGATACAGAGACCGGAACTGTGCACAGTGCTCCGAGTGTGGGTCTGACTGCGGGATACGGAGACTGGAACTGTGCACAGTGCTCCGAGTGTGGGACTAATGGAGGGATAGGGGGACAGGAACGGTGCACAGTGTTCCGAGTGTGGGTCTAAGCGAGGGATACAGAGACTGGAACTGTGCACAGTGCTCCGAGTGTGGGTCTGACTGAGGGATATGTAGACTGGAACTGTGCACAGTGCTCCGAGTGTGGGTTTAACTGAGGGATACGGAGACTGGAACTGTGCACAGTGTTCTGAGTGTGGGTTTAACTGAGGGATACGGAGACTGGAACTGTGCACAGTGCTCCGAGTGTGGGTCTAACTGAGGGATACAAAGACTGGAACTGTGAACAGTGCTCCGAGTGTGGGTCTGACTGAGGGATACGGATCTGGAACTGTGCACAGTGCTCCGAGTGTGGGTCTGACTGAGGGATACGGAGAATGGAACTGTGCACAGTGCTCCGAGTGTGGGTCTGACTGAGGGATACGGAGACTGAAACTGTGCACAGTGCTCCGAGTGTGGGTCTGACTGAGGGATACGGAGACTGAAACTGTGCACAGTGCTCCGAGTGTGGGTCTGACTGAGGGATACGGAGACTGGAACTGTGCACAGTGCTCCGAGTGTGGGTCTGACTGAGGGATACGGAGACTGGAACAGTGCACAGTGCTCCGAGTGTGGGTCTGACTGAGGGATACGGAGACTGGAACTGTGCACACTGCTCCGAGTGTGGGTCTGACTGAGGGATACGGAGACTGGAACTGTGCACAGTGCTCCGAGTGTGGGTCTAACTGAGGGATACGGGGACTGGAACTGTGCACAGTGCTCCGAGTGTGGGTCTGACTGAGGGATATGGAGACTGGAACTGTGCACAGTGCTCCGAGTGTGGGTCTGACTGAGGGATACATAGACTGGAACTGTGCACGGTGCTCCGAGTGTGGGTCTCACTGAGGGATACAGAGACTGGAACTGTGCACAGTGCTCCGAGTGTGGGTCTGACTGAGGGATACGGAGACTGGAACTATGCACAGTGCTCCGAGTGTGGGTCTGACTGAGGGATACGGAGACTGGAACTGTGCACAGTGCTCCGAGTGTGGGTCTGACTGAGGGATACGGAGACTGGAACTGTGCACAGTGCTCCGAGTGTGGGTCTAACTGAGGGATACGGAGACTGGAACAGTGCACAGTGCTCCGAGTGTGGGTCTAAGCGAGGGATATGTAGACTGGAACTGTGCACAGTGCTCAGACTGTGGTCAAACTGAGGGATACAAAGACTGGAACTGTGCACAGTGCTCCGAGTGTGGGTCTAACTGAGGGATACGGAGACTGGAACTGTGCACAGTGCTCCGAGTGTGGGTCTGACTGAGGGATACGGAGACTGGAACTGTGCACAGTGCTCCGAGTGTGGGTCTAACTGAGGGATACGGGGACTGGAACTGTGCACAGTCCTCCGAGTGTGGGTCTGACTGAGGGATACATAGACTGGAACTGTGCACAGTGCTCCGAGTGTGGGTCTGACTGAGGGATACAGAGACTGGAACTGTGCACAGTGCTCCGAGTGTGGGTCTGACTGAGGGATACGGAGACTGGAACTATGCACAGTGCTCCGAGTGTGGGTCTAAGCGAGGGATATGTAGACTGGAACTGTGCACAGTGCTCCGAGTGTGGGTTTAACTGAGGGATACGGAGACTGGAACTGTGCACAGTGTTCTGAGTGTGGTCTGAGGGATACAGAGACCGGAATTGTGCACATTGCTCCGAGTGTGGGTCTAACTGAGGGATACAGAGACTGGAACTGTGCACAGTGCTCCGAGTGTGGGTCGAACTGAGGGATACGGAGACTGGAACTGTGCACAGTGCTCCGAGTGAGGGTGAAACCGAGGGATACTGAGACTGGAACTGTGCACAGTGCTCCGAGTGTGGGTATACATGAGGGATACGGAGACTGGAACAGTGCACAGTGCTCCGAGTGTGGGTCTGACTGAGGGATACGGAGACTGGAACTGTGCACAGTGCTCCGAGAGTGGGTCTGACTGAGGGATACGGAGACTGGAACTGTGCACAGTGCTCTGAGTGTGGGACTAATGGAGGGATAGGGGGACAGGAACGGTGCACAGTGCTCCGAGTGTGGGTCTACCTGAGGGATGCAGATACCGAAACTGTGCACAGTGCTCTGAGTGTGGGTCTGACTGAGGGATACGGAGACTGGAACTGTGCACAGTGCTCCGAGTGTGGGTCTAACTGAGGGATACGGAGACTGGAACTGTGCACAGTGCTCAGAGTGTGGGTCTGACTGAGGGATACGGAGACTGGAACTGGGCACAGTGCTCCGAGTGTGGGTCTGACTGAGGGATATGTAGACTGGAACTGTGCACAGTGCTCAGACTGTGGTCAAACTGGGGGATACAAAGACTGGAACTGTGCACAGTGCTCCGAGTGTGGGTCTGACTGAGGGATACGGATCTGGAACTGTGCACAGTGCTCCGAGTGTGGGTCTGACTGAGGGATATGGAGACTGGAACAGTGCACAGTGCTCCGAGTGTGGGTCTGACTGAGGGATACGGAGACTGGAACTGTGCACACTGCTCCGAGTGTGGGACTAATGGAGGGATAGGGGGACAGGAACGGTGCACAGTGCTCCGAGTGTGGGTCTAACTGAGGGATGCAGATACCGAAACTGTGCACAGTGCTCCGAGTGTGGGTCTAACTGAGGGATATGTAGACTGGAACTGTGCACAGTGCTCAGACTGTGGTCAAACTGGGGGATACAAAGACTGGAACTATGCACAGTGCTCCGAGTGTGGGTCTGACTGAGGGATACGGATCTGGAACTGTGCACAGTGCTCCGAGTGTGGGTCTGACTGAGGGATATGGAGACTGGAACAGTGCACAGTGCTCCGAGTGTGGGTCTGACTGAGGGATACGGAGACTGGAACTGTGCACACTGCTCCGAGTGTGGGACTAATGGAGGGATAGGGGGACAGGAACGGTGCACAGTGCTCCGAGTGTGGGACTAATGGAGGGATAGGGGGACAGGAACGGTGCACAGTGCTCCGAGTGTGGGTCTAACTGAGGGATGCAGATACCGAAACTGTGCACAGTGCTCCGAGTGTGGGTCTAACTGAGGGACACGGAACTGGAACTGTGCACAGTGCTCCGAGTGTGGGTCTAACTGAGGGACACGGAACTGGAACTGTGCACAGTGCTCCGAGTGTGGGTCTGACTGAGGGATACGGAGACTGGAACTGTGCACAGTGCTCTGAGTGTGGGTCTGACTGAGGGATACAGAGACTGGAACTGTGCACAGTGCTCTGAGTGTGGGTCTGACTGAGGGATACAGAGAATGGAACTGTGCACAGTGCTCCGAGTGTGGGTCTGACTGAGGGATACAGAGACTGGAACTGTGCACAGTGCTCCGAGTGTGGGTCTAACTGAGGGATATGTAGACTGGAACTGTGCACAGTGCTCAGACTGTGCTCAAACTGGGGGATACAAAGACTGGAACTGTGCACAGTGCTCCGAGTGTGGGTCTGACTGAGGGATACGGATCTGGAACTGTGTACAGTGCTCTGAGTGTGGGTCTGAATGAGGGATACGGAGACTGGAACTGTGCACAGTGCTCCGAGTGTGGGTCTAAATGAGGGGTACAGAGACTTGAGCTGTGCACAGTGCTCCGAGTGTGGGTCTGACTGAGGGATATGGAGACTGGAACTGGGCACAGTGCTCCGAGTGTGGGTCTAAGCGAGGGATATGTAGACTGGAACTGTGCACAGTGCTCAGACTGTGGTCATACTGAGGGATACAAAGACTGGAACTGTGCACAGTGCTCCGAGTGTGGGTCTAACTGAGGGATACGGAGACTGGAACTGTGCACAGTGCTCCGAGTGTGGGTCTGACTGAGGGATACGGAGACTGGAACTGTGCACAGTGCTCCGAGTGTGGGTCTAACTGAGGGATATGTAGACTGGAACTGTGCACAGTGCTCAGACTGTGGTCAAACTGGGGGATACAAAGACTGGAACTATGCACAGTGCTCCGAGTGTGGGTCTGACTGAGGGATACGGATCTGGAACTGTGCACAGTGCTCCGAGTGTGGGTCTGACTGAGGGATATGGAGACTGGAACAGTGCACAGTGCTCCGAGTGTGGGTCTGACTGAGGGATACGGAGACTGGAACTGTGCACACTGCTCCGAGTGTGGGACTAATGGAGGGATAGGGGGACAGGAACGGTGCACAGTGCTCCGAGTGTGGGACTAATGGAGGGATAGGGGGACAGGAACGGTGCACAGTGCTCCGAGTGTGGGTCTAACTGAGGGATGCAGATACCGAAACTGTGCACAGTGCTCCGAGTGTGGGTCTAACTGAGGGACACGGAACTGGAACTGTGCACAGTGCTCCGAGTGTGGGTCTAACTGAGGGATATGTAGACTGGAACTGTGCACAGTGCTCAGACTGTGCTCAAACTGGGGGATACAAAGACTGGAACTGTGCACAGTGCTCCGAGTGTGGGTCTGACTGAGGGATACGGATCTGGAACTGTGTACAGTGCTCTGAGTGTGGGTCTGAATGAGGGATACGGAGACTGGAACTGTGCACAGTGCTCCGAGTGTGGGTCTAAATGAGGGGTACAGAGACTTGAGCTGTGCACAGTGCTCCGAGTGTGGGTCTGACTGAGGGATACGGAGACTGGAACTGGGCACAGTGCTCCGAGTGTGGGTCTAAGCGAGGGATATGTAGACTGGAACTGTGCACAGTGCTCAGACTGTGGTCATACTGAGGGATACAAAGACTGGAACTGTGCACAGTGCTCCGAGTGTGGGTCTAACTGAGGGATACGGAGACTGGAACTGTGCACAGTGCTCCGAGTGTGGGTCTGACTGAGGGATACGGAGACTGGAACTGTGCACAGTGCTCCGAGTGTGGGTCTGACTGAGGGATACGGAGACTGGAACTGTGCACAGTGCTCCGAGTGTGGGTCTAACTGAGGGATACGGGGACTGGAACTGTGCACACTGCTCCGAGTGTGGGACTAATGGAGGGATAGGGGGACAGGAACGGTGCACAGTGCTCCGAGTGTGGGACTAATGGAGGGATAGGTGGACAGGAACGGTGCACAGTGCTCCGAGTGTGGGTCTAACTGAGGGATGCAGATACCGAAACTGTGCACAGTGCTCCGAGTGTGGGTCTAACTGAGGGACACGGAACTGGAACTGTGCACAGTGCTCCGAGTGTGGGTCTAACTGAGGGATATGTAGACTGGAACTGTGCACAGTGCTCAGACTGTGGTCAAACTGGGGGATACAAAGACTGGAACTGTGCACAGTGCTCCGAGTGTGGGTCTGACTGAGGGATACGGAACTGGAACTGTGCACAGTGCTCCGAGTGTGGGTCTAACTGAGGGATACGGAGACTGGAACTGTGCACAGTGCTCTGAGTGTGGGTCTGAATGAGGGATACGGAGACTGGAACTGTGCACAGTGCTCCGAGTGTGGGTCTAAATGAGGGGTACAGAGACTTGAGCTGTGCACAGTGCTCCGAGTGTGGGTCTAAGCGAGGGATATGTAGACTGGAACTGTGCACAGTGCTCAGACTGTGGTCATACTGAGGGATACAAAGACTGGAACTGTGCACAGTGCTCCGAGTGTGGGTCTAACTGAGGGACACGGAACTGGAACTGTGCACAGTGCTCCGAGTGTGGGTCTGACTGAGGGATACGGAGACTGGAACTGTGCACAGTGCTCCGAGTGTGGGTCTGACTGAGGGATACGGGGACTGGAACTGTGCACAGTGCTCCGAGTGTGGGTCTCACTGAGGGATACGGAGACTGGAACTGTGCACAGTGCTCCGAGTGTGGGTCTGACTGAGGGATACATAGACTGGAACTGTGCACGGTGCTCCGAGTGTGGGTCTCACTGAGGGATACAGAGAGTGGAACTGTGCACAGTGCTCCGAGTGTGGGTCTGACTGAGGGATACGGAGACTGGAACTGTGTACATTGCTCCGAGTGTGGGTCTAAGCGAGGGATATGTAGACTGGAACTGTGCACAGTGCTCTGAGTGTGGTCTGAGGGATACAGAGACCGGAATTGTGCACATTGCTCCGAGTGTGGGTCTAACTGAGGGATACAGAGACTGGAACTGTGGACAGTGCTCCGAGTGAGGGTCAAACCGAGGGATACTGAGACTGGAACTGTGCACAGTGCTCCGAGTGTGGGTATACATGAGGGACACAGAGACTGGAACTGTGCACAGTGCTCCGAGTGTGGGTCAAAGCGAGGAATATGGAGATTGGAACTGTACACAGTGGGTCCGAGTGTGGATTTAACCAAGGCACAGGGAGACTGGAACTGTGCACAGTGTTCTGAGTGAGGGTCTAACTGCGGGATACGGAGACTGGAACTGTGCACTGTGCTCCGAGTTTGCGTCTGACTGAGGGATACGGAGACTGGAACTGTGCACAGTGCTCCGAGTGTGGGTCTGACTGAGGGATACGGAGACTGGAACTGTGTACATTGCTCCGAGTGTGGGTCTAAGCGAGGGATATGTAGACTGGAACTGTGGACAGTGCTCCGAGTGTGGTCTGAGGGATACAGAGACCGGAATTGTGCACATTGCTCCGAGTGTGGGTCTAACTGAGGGATACAGAGACTAGAACTGTGCAAAGTGCTCCGAGTGTGGGTCGAACTGAGGGATACAGAGACTGGAACTGTGGACAGTGCTCCGAGTGAGGGTCAAACCGAGGGATACTGAGACTGGAACTGTGCACAGTGCTCCGCGTGTGGGTCTGACTGAGGGATACGGAGACTGGAACTGTGCACAGTGCTCCGAGTGTGGGTCTAACTGAGGGATACGGAGACTGGAACTGTGCACAGTGCTCAGAGTGTGGGTCTGACTGAGGGATACGGAGACTGGAACTGGGCACAGTGCTCCGAGTGTGGGTCTGACTGAGGGATACGGAGACTGGAACTGTGCACAGTGCTGAGTGTGGGTCTGACTGAGGGATATGGAGACTGGAACAGTGCACAGTGCTCCGAGTGTGGGTCTGACTGAGGGATACGGAGACTGGAACTGTGCACAGTGCTCCGAGAGTGGGTCTGACTGAGGGATACGGAGACTGGAACTGTGCACAGTGCTCTGAGTGTGGGACTAATGGAGGGATAGGGGGACAGGAACGGTGCACAGTGCTCCGAGTGTGGGTCTACCTGAGGGATGCAGATACCGAAACTGTGCACAGTGCTCTGAGTGTGGGTCTGACTGAGGGATACGGAGACTGGAACTGTGCACAGTGCTCCGAGTGTGGGTCTAACTGAGGGATACGGAGACTGGAACTGTGCACAGTGCTCAGAGTGTGGGTCTGACTGAGGGATACGGAGACTGGAACTGGGCACAGTGCTCCGAGTGTGGGTCTGACTGAGGGATATGTAGACTGGAACTGTGCACAGTGCTCAGACTGTGGTCAAACTGGGGGATACAAAGACTGGAACTGTGCACAGTGCTCCGAGTGTGGGTCTGACTGAGGGATACGGATCTGGAACTGTGCACAGTGCTCCGAGTGTGGGTCTGACTGAGGGATATGGAGACTGGAACAGTGCACAGTGCTCCGAGTGTGGGTCTGACTGAGGGATACGGAGACTGGAACTGTGCACACTGCTCCGAGTGTGGGACTAATGGAGGGATAGGGGGACAGGAACGGTGCACAGTGCTCCGAGTGTGGGTCTAACTGAGGGATGCAGATACCGAAACTGTGCACAGTGCTCCGAGTGTGGGTCTAACTGAGGGATATGTAGACTGGAACTGTGCACAGTGCTCAGACTGTGGTCAAACTGGGGGATACAAAGACTGGAACTATGCACAGTGCTCCGAGTGTGGGTCTGACTGAGGGATACGGATCTGGAACTGTGCACAGTGCTCCGAGTGTGGGTCTGACTGAGGGATATGGAGACTGGAACAGTGCACAGTGCTCCGAGTGTGGGTCTGACTGAGGGATACGGAGACTGGAACTGTGCACACTGCTCCGAGTGTGGGACTAATGGAGGGATAGGGGGACAGGAACGGTGCACAGTGCTCCGAGTGTGGGACTAATGGAGGGATAGGGGGACAGGAACGGTGCACAGTGCTCCGAGTGTGGGTCTAACTGAGGGATGCAGATACCGAAACTGTGCACAGTGCTCCGAGTGTGGGTCTAACTGAGGGACACGAAACTGGAACTGTGCACAGTGCTCCGAGTGTGGGTCTAACTGAGGGACACGGAACTGGAACTGTGCACAGTGCTCCGAGTGTGGGTCTGACTGAGGGATACGGAGACTGGAACTGTGCACAGTGCTCTGAGTGTGGGTCTGACTGAGGGATACAGAGACTGGAACTGTGCACAGTGCTCTGAGTGTGGGTCTGACTGAGGGATACAGAGAATGGAACTGTGCACAGTGCTCCGAGTGTGGGTCTGACTGAGGGATACAGAGACTGGAACTGTGCACAGTGCTCCGAGTGTGGGTCTAACTGAGGGATATGTAGACTGGAACTGTGCACAGTGCTCAGACTGTGCTCAAACTGGGGGATACAAAGACTGGAACTGTGCACAGTGCTCCGAGTGTGGGTCTGACTGAGGGATACGGATCTGGAACTGTGTACAGTGCTCTGAGTGTGGGTCTGAATGAGGGATACGGAGACTGGAACTGTGCACAGTGCTCCGAGTGTGGGTCTAAATGAGGGGTACAGAGACTTGAGCTGTGCACAGTGCTCCGAGTGTGGGTCTGACTGAGGGATATGGAGACTGGAACTGGGCACAGTGCTCCGAGTGTGGGTCTAAGCGAGGGATATGTAGACTGGAACTGTGCACAGTGCTCAGACTGTGGTCATACTGAGGGATACAAAGACTGGAACTGTGCACAGTGCTCCGAGTGTGGGTCTAACTGAGGGATACGGAGACTGGAACTGTGCACAGTGCTCCGAGTGTGGGTCTGACTGAGGGATACGGAGACTGGAACTGTGCACAGTGCTCCGAGTGTGGGTCTAACTGAGGGATATGTAGACTGGAACTGTGCACAGTGCTCAGACTGTGGTCAAACTGGGGGATACAAAGACTGGAACTATGCACAGTGCTCCGAGTGTGGGTCTGACTGAGGGATACGGATCTGGAACTGTGCACAGTGCTCCGAGTGTGGGTCTGACTGAGGGATATGGAGACTGGAACAGTGCACAGTGCTCCGAGTGTGGGTCTGACTGAGGGATACGGAGACTGGAACTGTGCACACTGCTCCGAGTGTGGGACTAATGGAGGGATAGGGGGACAGGAACGGTGCACAGTGCTCCGAGTGTGGGACTAATGGAGGGATAGGGGGACAGGAACGGTGCACAGTGCTCCGAGTGTGGGTCTAACTGAGGGATGCAGATACCGAAACTGTGCACAGTGCTCCGAGTGTGGGTCTAACTGAGGGACACGGAACTGGAACTGTGCACAGTGCTCCGAGTGTGGGTCTAACTGAGGGATATGTAGACTGGAACTGTGCACAGTGCTCAGACTGTGCTCAAACTGGGGGATACAAAGACTGGAGCTGTGCACAGTGCTCCGAGTGTGGGTCTGACTGAGGGATACGGATCTGGAACTGTGTACAGTGCTCTGAGTGTGGGTCTGAATGAGGGATACGGAGACTGGAACTGTGCACAGTGCTCCGAGTGTGGGTCTAAATGAGGGGTACAGAGACTTGAGCTGTGCACAGTGCTCCGAGTGTGGGTCTGACTGAGGGATACGGAGACTGGAACTGGGCACAGTGCTCCGAGTGTGGGTCTAAGCGAGGGATATGTAGACTGGAACTGTGCACAGTGCTCAGACTGTGGTCATACTGAGGGATACAAAGACTGGAACTGTGCACAGTGCTCCGAGTGTGGGTCTAACTGAGGGATACGGAGACTGGAACTGTGCACAGTGCTCCGAGTGTGGGTCTGACTGAGGGATACGGAGACTGGAACTGTGCACAGTGCTCCGAGTGTGGGTCTGACTGAGGGATACGGAGACTGGAACTGTGCACAGTGCTCCGAGTGTGGGTCTAACTGAGGGATACGGGGACTGGAACTGTGCACACTGCTCCGAGTGTGGGACTAATGGAGGGATAGGGGGACAGGAACGGTGCACAGTGCTCCGAGTGTGGGACTAATGGAGGGATAGGTGGACAGGAACGGTGCACAGTGCTCCGAGTGTGGGTCTAACTGAGGGATGCAGATACCGAAACTGTGCACAGTGCTCCGAGTGTGGGTCTAACTGAGGGACACGGAACTGGAACTGTGCACAGTGCTCCGAGTGTGGGTCTAACTGAGGGATATGTAGACTGGAACTGTGCACAGTGCTCAGACTGTGGTCAAACTGGGGGATACAAAGACTGGAACTGTGCACAGTGCTCCGAGTGTGGGTCTGACTGAGGGATACGGAACTGGAACTGTGCACAGTGCTCCGAGTGTGGGTCTAACTGAGGGATACGGAGACTGGAACTGTGCACAGTGCTCTGAGTGTGGGTCTGAATGAGGGATACGGAGACTGGAACTGTGCACAGTGCTCCGAGTGTGGGTCTAAATGAGGGGTACAGAGACTTGAGCTGTGCACAGTGCTCCGAGTGTGGGTCTAAGCGAGGGATATGTAGACTGGAACTGTGCACAGTGCTCAGACTGTGGTCATACTGAGGGATACAAAGACTGGAACTGTGCACAGTGCTCCGAGTGTGGGTCTAACTGAGGGACACGGAACTGGAACTGTGCACAGTGCTCCGAGTGTGGGTCTGACTGAGGGATACGGAGACTGGAACTGTGCACAGTGCTCCGAGTGTGGGTCTGACTGAGGGATACGGGGACTGGAACTGTGCACAGTGCTCCGAGTGTGGGTCTGACTGAGGGATACGGAGACTGGAACTGTGCACAGTGCTCCGAGTGTGGGTCTGACTGAGGGATACAGAGACTGGAACTGTGTACATTGCTCCGAGTGTGGGTCTAAGCGAGGGATATGTAGACTGGAACTGTGCACAGTGCTCTGAGTGTGGTCTGAGGGATACAGAGACCGGAATTGTGCACATTGCTCCGAGTGTGGGTCTAACTGAGGGATACAGAGACTGGAACTGTGGACAGTGCTCCGAGTGAGGGTCAAACCGAGGGATACTGAGACTGGAACTGTGCACAGTGCTCCGAGTGTGGGTATACATGAGGGACACAGAGACTGGAACTGTGCACAGTGCTCCGAGTGTGGGTCAAAGCGAGGAATATGGAGATTGGAACTGTACACAGTGGGTCCGAGTGTGGATTTAACCAAGGCACAGGGAGACTGGAACTGTGCACAGTGTTCTGAGTGAGGGTCTAACTGCGGGATACGGAGACTGGAACTGTGCACTGTGCTCCGAGTTTGCGTCTGACTGAGGGATACGGAGACTGGAACTGTGCACAGTGCTCCGAGTGTGGGTCTGACTGAGGGATACGGAGACTGGAACTGTGTACATTGCTCCGAGTGTGGGTCTAAGCGAGGGATATGTAGACTGGAACTGTGGACAGTGCTCCGAGTGTGGTCTGAGGGATACAGAGACCGGAATTGTGCACATTGCTCCGAGTGTGGGTCTAACTGAGGGATACAGAGACTAGAACTGTGCAAAGTGCTCCGAGTGTGGGTCGAACTGAGGGATACAGAGACTGGAACTGTGGACAGTGCTCCGAGTGAGGGTCAAACCGAGGGATACTGAGACTGGAACTGTGCACAGTGCTCCGCGTGTGGGTCTGACTGAGGGATACGGAGACTGGAACTGTGCACAGTGCTCCGAGTGTGGGTCTAACTGAGGGATACGGAGACTGGAACTGTGCACAGTGCTCAGAGTGTGGGTCTGACTGAGGGATACGGAGACTGGAACTGGGCACAGTGCTCCGAGTGTGGGTCTGACTGAGGGATACGGAGACTGGAACTGTGCACAGTGCTGAGTGTGGGTCTGACTGAGGGATATGGAGACTGGAACAGTGCACAGTGCTACGAGTGTGGGTCTGACTGAGGGATACAGAGACTGGAACGGTGCACAGTGCTCCGAGTGTGGGTCTGACTGAGGGATACGGAGACTGGAACTGTGCACACTGCTCCGAGTGTGGGACTAATGGAGGGATAGGGGGACAGGAACGGTGCACAGTGCTCCGAGTGTGGGACTAATGGAGGGATAGGGGGACAGGAACGGTGCACAGTGCTCCGAGTGTGGGTCTAACTGAGGGATGCAGATACCGAAACTGTGCACAGTGCTCCGAGTGTGGGTCTAACTGAGGGACACGGAACTGGAACTGTGCACAGTGCTCCGAGTGAGGGTCTAACTGAGGGATACGGAGACTGGAACTGTGCACAATGCTCCGAGTGTGGGTCTAAATGAGGGGTACAGAGACTTGAGCTGTGCACAGTGTTCCGAGTGTGGGTCTGACTGAGGGATACGGAGACTGGAACTGTGCACAGTGCTCCGAGTGTGGGTCTAACTGAGGGATACAGAGACTGGAACTGTGCACAGTGCTCCGAGTGTGGGTCTGACTGAGGGATACGGAGACTGGAACTGTGCAGAGTGCTCCGAGTGTGGGTCTGACTGAGGGATACGGAGACTGGAACTGTGCACAGTGCTCCGAGAGTGGGTCTGACTGAGGGATACGGAGACTGGAACTGTGCACAGTGCTCTGAGTGTGGGACTAATGGAGGGATAGGGGGACAGGAACGGTGCACAGTGCTCCGAGTGTGGGTCTACCTGAGGGATGCAGATACCGAAACTGTGCACAGTGCTCTGAGTGTGGGTCTGACTGAGGGATACGGAGACTGGAACTGTGCACAGTGCTCCGAGTGTGGGTCTAACTGAGGGATA
Organism: Chiloscyllium punctatum; assembly: GCF_047496795.1. Lineage (NCBI taxonomy): Eukaryota > Metazoa > Chordata > Chondrichthyes > Orectolobiformes > Hemiscylliidae > Chiloscyllium > Chiloscyllium punctatum. The sequence goes on along the minus strand of NC_092772.1, from coordinate 57,900,597 downwards.
CGGAGACTGGAACTGTGCACAGTGCTCAGAGTGTGGGTCTGACTGAGGGATACGGAGACTGGAACTGGGCACAGTGCTCCGAGTGTGGGTCTAAGCGAGGGATATGTAGACTGGAACTGTGCACAGTGCTCAGACTGTGGTCAAACTGGGGGATACAAAGACTGGAACTGTGCACAGTGCTCCGAGTGTGGGTCTAAGCGAGGGATACGGAGACTGGAACTGTGCACAGTGCTCTGAGTGTGGTCTGAGGGATACAGAGACCGGAATTGTGCACATTGCTCCGAGTGTGGGTCTAACTGAGGGATACGGAGACTGGAACTGTGCACAGTGCTCCGAGTGTGGGTCTAAATGAGGGGTACAGAGACTTGAGCTGTGCACAGTGCTCCGAGTGTGGGTCTGACTGAGGGATACGGAGACTGGAACTGGGCACAGTGCTCCGAGTTTGCGTCTGACTGAGGGATACGGAGACTGGAACTGTGCACAGTGCTCCGAGTGTGGGTCTGACTGAGGGATACGGAGACTGGAACTGTGTACATTGCTCCGAGTGTGGGTCTAAGCGAGGGATATGTAGACTGGAACTGTGCACAGTGCTCTGAGTGTGGTCTGAGGGATACAGAGACCGGAATTGTGCACATTGCTCCGAGTGTGGGTCTAACTGAGGGATACAGAGACGAGAACTGTGCAAAGTGCTCCGAGTGTGGGTCGAACTGAGGGATACAGAGACTGGAACTGTGGACAGTGCTCCGAGTGAGGGTCCAACCGAGGGATACTGAGACTGGAACTGTGCACAGTGCTCCGCGTGTGGGTCTGACTGAGGGATACGGAGACTGGAACTGTGCACAGTGCTCCGAGTGTGGGTCTAACTGAGGGATACGGAGACTGGAACTGTGCACAGTGCTCAGAGTGTGGGTCTGACTGAGGGATACGGAGACTGGAACTGGGCACAGTGCTCCGAGTGTGGGTCTGACTGAGGGATACGGAGACTGGAACTGTGCACAGTGCTGAGTGTGGGTCTGACTGAGGGATATGGAGACTGGAACAGTGCACAGTGCTACGAGTGTGGGTCTGACTGAGGGATACAGAGACTGGAACGGTGCACAGTGCTCCGAGTGTGGGTCTGACTGAGGGATACGGAGACTGGAACTGTGCACACTGCTCCGAGTGTGGGACTAATGGAGGGATAGGGGGACAGGAACGGTGCACAGTGCTCCGAGTGTGGGACTAATGGAGGGATAGGGGGACAGGAACGGTGCACAGTGCTCCGAGTGTGGGTCTAACTGAGGGATGCAGATACCGAAACTGTGCACAGTGCTCCGAGTGTGGGTCTAACTGAGGGACACGGAACTGGAACTGTGCACAGTGCTCCGAGTGTGGGTCTAACTGAGGGATACGGAGACTGGAACTGTGCACAATGCTCCGAGTGTGGGTCTAAATGAGGGGTACAGAGACTTGAGCTGTGCACAGTGTTCCGAGTGTGGGTCTGACTGAGGGATACGGAGACTGGAACTGTGCACAGTGCTCCGAGTGTGGATCTAACTGAGGGATACAGAGACTGGAACTGTGCACAGTGCTCCGAGTGTGGGTCTGACTGAGGGATACGGAGACTGGAACTGTGCAGAGTGCTCCGAGTGTGGGTCTGACTGAGGGATAGGGAGACTGGAACAGTGCACAGTGCTCCGAGTGTGGGTCTGACTGAGGGATACGGAGACTGGAACTGTGCACAGTGCTCCGAGAGTGGGTCTGACTGAGGGATACGGAGACTGGAACTGTGCACAGTGCTCTGAGTGTGGGTCTGACTGAGGGATACAGAGACTGGAACTGTGCACAGTGCTCCGAGTGTGGGTCTAACTGAGGGATACGGAGATTGGAACTGTGCACAGTGCTCCGAGTGTGGGTCTAAGCGAGGGATATGTAGACTGGAACTGTGCACAGTGCTCAGACTGTGGTCAAACTGGGGGATACAAAGACTGGAACTGTGCACAGTGCTCAGAGTGTGGGTCTGACTGAGGGATACGGATCTGGAACTGTGCACAGTGCTCCGAGTGTGGGTCTAACTGAGGGATACGGAGACTGGAACTGTGCACAGTGCTCCGAGTGTGGGTCTGACTGAGGGATACGGAGACTGGAACTGTGCACAGTGCTCCGAGTGTGGGTCTGACTGAGGGATACGGAGACTGAAGCTGTGCACAGTGCTCCGAGTGTGGGTCTGACTGAGGGATACGGAGACTGGAACTGTGCAGAGTGCTCCGAGTGTGGGTCTGACTGAGGGATACGGAGACTGGAACTGTGCACACTGCTCCGAGTGTGGGACTAATGGAGGGATAGTGGGACAGGAACGGTGCACAGTGCTCCGAGTGTGGGACTAATGGAGGGATAGGGGGACAGGAACGGTGCACAGTGCTCCGAGTGTGGGTCTAACTGAGGGATGCAGATACCGAAACTGTGCACAGTGCTCCGAGTGTGGGTCTAACTGAGGGACACGGAACTGGAACTGTGCACAGTGCTCCGAGTGTGGGTCTAACTGAGGGATACGGAGACTGGAACTGTGCACAGTGCTCTGAGTGTGGGTCTGAATGAGGGATACGGAGACTGGAACTGTGCACAGTGCTCCGAGTGTGGGTCTAAATGAGGGGTACAGAGACTTGAGCTGTGCACAGTGCTCCGAGTGTGGGTCTAAGCGAGGGATATGTAGACTGGAACTGTGCACAGTGCTCAGACTGTGGTCATACTGAGGGATACAAAGACTGGAACTGTGCACAGTGCTCCGAGTGTGGGTCTAACTGAGGGATACGGAGACTGGAACTGTGCACAGTGCTCCGAGTGTGGGTCTGACTGAGGGATACGGAGACTGGAACTGTGCACAGTGCTCCGAGTGTGGGTCTGACTGAGGGATACGGAGACTGGAACTGTGCACAGTGCTCCGAGTGTGGGTCTGACTGAGGGATACGGAGACTGGAACTGTGCACAGTGCTCCGAGTGTGGGTCTAACTGAGGGATACGGGGACTGGAACTTTGCACAGTGCTCCGAGTGTGGGTCTGACTGAGGGATACGGAGACTGGAACTGTGCACAGTGCTCCGAGTGTGGGTCTGACTGAGGGATACATAGACTGGAACTGTGCACGGTGCTCCGAGTGTGGGTCTCACTGAGGGATACAGAGAGTGGAACTATGCACAGTGCTCCGAGTGTGGGTCTGACTGAGGGATACGGAGACTGGAACTGTGTACATTGCTCCGAGTGTGGGTCTAAGCGAGGGATATGTAGACTGGAACTGTGCACAGTGCTCTGAGTGTGGTCTGAGGGATACAGAGACCGGAATTGTGCACATTGCTCCGAGTGTGGGTCTAACTGAGGGATACAGAGACTGGAACTGTGGACTGTGCTCCGAGTGAGTGTCAAACCGAGGGATACTGAGACTGGAACTGTGCACAGTGCTCCGAGTGTGGGTATACATGAGGGACACAGAGACTGGAACTGTGCACAGTGCTCCGAGTGTGGGTCAAAGCGAGGAATATGGAGATTGTAACTGTACACAGTGGGTCCGAGTGTGGGTTTAACCAAGGCACAGGGAGACTGGAACTGTGCACAGTGTTCTGAGTGAGGGTCTAACTGCGGGATACGGAGACTGGAACTGTGCACTGTGCTCCGAGTTTGCGTCTGACTGAGGGATACGGAGACTGGAACTGTGCACAGTGCTCCGAGTGTGTGTCTGACTGAGGGATACGGAGACTGGAACTGTGTACATTGCTCCGAGTGTGGGTCTAAGCGAGGGATATGTAGACTGGAACTGTGCACAGTGCTCTGAGTGTGGTCTGAGGGATACAGAGACCGGAATTGTGAACATTGCTCCGAGTGTGGGTCTAACTGAGGGATACGGAGACTGGAACTGTGCACAGTGCTCCGAGTGTGGGTCTGACTGAGGGATACGGAGACTGGAACTGGGCACAGTGCTCCGAGTGTGGGTCTGACTGAGGGATACGGAGACTGGAACTGTGCACAGTGCTGAGTGTGGGTCTAACTGAGGGATACGGAGACTGGAACTGTGCACAGTGCTCCGAGTGTGGGTCTAAATGAGGGGTACAGAGACTTGAGCTGTGCACAGTGCTCCGAGTGTGGGTCTGACTGAGGGATACGGAGACTGGAACTGGGCACAGTGCTCCGAGTGTGGGTCTAAGCGAGGGATATGTAGACTGGAACTGTGCACAGTGCTCAGACTGTGGTCAAACTGAGGGATACAAAGACTGGAACTGTGCACAGTGCTCCGAGTGTGGGTCTAACTGAGGGATACGGGGACTGGAACTGTGCACAGTGCTCCGAGTGTGGGTCTGACTGAGGGATACGGAGACTGGAACTGTGCACAGTGCTCCGAGTGTGGGTCTGACTGAGGGATACATAGGCTGGAACTGTGCACGGTGCTCCGAGTGTGGGTCTCACTGAGGGATACAGAGACTGGAACTGTGCACAGTGCTCCGAGTGTGGGTCTGACTGAGGGATACGGAGACTGGATCTATGCACAGTGCTCCGAGTGTGGGTCTGACTGAGGGATACGGAGACTGGAACTGTGTACATTGCTCCGAGTGTGGGTCTAAGCGACGGATATGTAGACTGGAACTGTGCACAGTGCTCTGAGTGTGGTCTGAGGGATACAGAGACCGGAATTGTGCACATTGCTCCGAGTGTGGGTCTAACTGAGGGATACGGAGACTGGAACTGTGCACAGTGCTCCGAGTGTGGGTCTAAATGAGGGGTACAGAGACTTGAGCTGTGCACAGTGCTCCGAGTGTGGGTCTGACTGAGGGATACGGAGACTGGAACTGGGCACAGTGCTCCTAGTGTGGGTCTAAGCGAGGGATATGTAGACTGGAACTGTGCACAGTGCTCCGAGTGTGGGTCTGACTGAGGGATACGGAGACTGGAACTGTGCACAGTGCTCCGAGTGTGGGTCTAACTGAGGGATACGGGGACTGGAACTGTGCACAGTGCTCCGAGTGTTGGTCTGACTGAGGGATACGGAGACTGGAACTGTGCACAGTGCTCCGAGTGTGGGTCTGACTGAGGGAGACATAGGCTGGAACTGTGCACGGTGCTCCGAGTGTGGGTCTCACTGAGGGATACAGAGACTGGAACTGTGCACAGTGCTCCGAGTGTGGGTCTGACTGAGGGATACGGAGACTGGATCTATGCACAGTGCTCCGAGTGTGGGTCTGACTGAGGGATACGGAGACTGGAACTGTGTACATTGCTCCGAGTGTGGGTCTAAGCGAGGGATATGTAGACTGGAACTGTGCACAGTGCTCTGAGTGTGGTCTGAGGGATACAGAGACCGGAATTGTGCACATTGCTCCGAGTGTGGGTCTAACTGAGGGATACGGAGACTGGAACTGTGCAAAGTGCTCCGAGTGTGGGTCGAACTGAGGGATACAGAGACTGGAACTGTGCACAGTGCTCCGAGTGGGGGTCAAACCGAGGGATACTGAGACTGGAACTGTGCACAGTGCTCCGAGTGTGGGTATACATGAGGGACACAGAGACTGGAACTGTGCACAGTGCTCCGAGTGTGGGTCTAACTGAGGGATGCAGATACCGGAACTGTGCACTGTGCTCCGAGATTGCGTCTGACTGAGGGATACGGAGACTGGAACTGTGCACAGTGCTCCGAGTGTGGGTCTGACTGAGGGATACGGAGACTGGAACTGTGCACAGTGCTCCGAGTGTGGGTATACATGAGGGATACGGAGACTGGAACTGTGCATAGTGCTCCGAGTGTGGGTCTAAGCGAGGGATACGGAGACTGGAACTGTGCACAGTGCTCCGAGTGTGGGTCTGACTGAGGGATACATAGACTCGAACTGTGCACGGTGCTCCAAGTGTGGATCTCACTGAGGGATACAGAGACTGGAACTGTGCACAGTGCTCCGAGTGTGGGTCTGACTGAGGGATACGGAGACTGGATCTATGCACAGTGCTCCGACTGTGGGTCCGACTGAGGGATACGGAGACTGGAACTGTGTACATTGCTCCGAGTGTGGGTCTAAGCGAGGGATATGTAGACTGGAACTGTGCACAGTGCTCAGACTGTGGTCAAACTGAGGGATACAAAGACTGGAACTGTGCACAGTGCTCCGAGTGTGGGTCTAACTGAGGGATACGGAGACTGGAACTGTGCACAGTGCTCCGAGTGTGGGTCTGACTGAGGGATACGGAGACTGGAACTGTGCACAGTGCTCCGAGTGTGGGTCTCACTGAGGGATACGGGGACTGGAACTGTGCACAGTGCTCCGAGTGTGGGTCTGACTGAGGGATACGGAGACTGGAACTGTGCACAGTGCTCCGAGTGTGGGTCTGACTGAGGGATACGGAGACTGGAACTGTGTACATTGCTCCGAGTGTGGGTCTAAGCGAGGGATATGTAGACTGGAACTGTGCACAGTGCTCTGAGTGTGGTCTGAGGGATACAGAGACCGGAATTTTGCACATTGCTCCGAGTGTGGGTCTAACTGAGGGATACGGAGACTGGAACTGTGCACAGTGCTCCGAGTGTGGGTCTAAATGAGGGGTACAGAGACTTGAGCTGTGCACAGTGCTCCGAGTGTGGGTCTGACTGAGGGAGACATAGGCTGGAACTGTGCACGGTGCTCCGAGTGTGGGTCTCACTGAGGGATACAGAGACTGGAACTGTGCACAGTGCTCCGAGTGTGGGTCTGACTGAGGGATACGGAGACTGGATCTATGCACAGTGCTCCGAGTGTGGGTCTGACTGAGGGATACGGAGACTGGAACTGTGTACATTGCTCCGAGTGTGGGTCTAAGCGACGGATATGTAGACTGTTTCTGTGCACAGTGCTCTGAGTGTGGTCTGAGGGATACAGAGACCGGAATTGTGCACATTGCTCCGAGTGTGGGTCTAACTGAGGGATACAGAGACTGGAACTGTGCACAGTGCTCCGAGTGTGGGTCGAACTGAGGGATACAGAGACTGGAACTGTGCACAGTGCTCCGAGTGGGGGTCAAACCGAGGGATACTGAGACTGGAACTGTGCACAGTGCTCCGAGTGTGGGTATACATGAGGGACACAGAGACTGGAACTGTGCACAGTGCTCCGAGTGTGGGTCTAACTGAGGGATGCAGATACCGGAACTGTGCACAGTGCTCCGAGTGTGGGTCTGACTGAGGGATACGGAGACTGGAACTGTGCACAGTGCTCTGAGTGTGGGTCTAACCGAGGGATACGGAGACTGGAACTGTGCACGGTGCTCCGAGTGTGGGTCTAACTGAGGGATACGGAGACTGGAACTGTGCACAGTGCTCAGAGTGTGGGTCTGACTGAGGGATACAGAGACTGGAATTGTGCACAGTGCTCCGAGTGTGGGACTAATGGAGGTATAGGGAGACAGGAACGGTGCACAGTGCTCCGAGTGTGGGTCTAACTGAGGGATGCAGATACCGGAACTGTGCACAGTGCTCTGAGTATGGGTCTAAGCGAGGATTATGGAGATTGGAACTGTACACAGTGGGTCCAAGTGTGGGTTTAACCAAGGCACAGGGAGACTGGAACTGTGCACAGTGCTCCGAGTGAGGGTCTAACTGCGGGATATGGAGACTGGAACTGTGCACTGTGCTCCGAGTGTGGGTCTGACTGAGGGATACGGAGACTGGAACTGTTCACAGTGCTCCGAGTGTGGGTCTGACTGAGGGATACGGAGACTGGAACTGTTCACAGTGCTCCGAGTGTGGGTCTGACTGAGGGATACGGAGACTGGAACTGTGCACAGTGCTCCGAGTGTGGGTCATACTGAGGGATACGGAGACTGGAACTGTGCACAGTGCTCCGAGTGTGGGTCTGACTGAGGGATACGGGGACTGGAACTGTGCACAGTGCTCAGACTGTGGTTCGAACTGAGGGATACGGAGACTGGAACTGTGCACAGTGCTCCGAGTGTGGGTCTAACTGAGGGATAGCGAGACTAAAACTGTGTACATTGCTCCGAGTGTGGGTCTAAGCGAGGGATATGTAGACTGGAACTGTGCACAGTGCTCCGAGTGTGGGTCTAAGCGAGGGATATGTAGACTGGAACTGTGCACAGTGCTCAGACTGTGGTCAAACTGAGGGATACAGAGACAGGAACTGTGCACAGTGCTCCGAGTGTGGGTCTGACTGAGGGATACGGATCTGGAACTGTGCACAGTGATCCGAGCGTGGGTCTAACTGAGGGATACGGAGACTGGAACTGGGCACAGTGCTCCGAGTGTGGGTCTAACTGAGGGATACAGAGACTGGAAACGTGCACAGTGCTACGAGTGTGGGTCTAACTGAGGGATACGGAGACTGGAACTGTTCACAGTGCTCCGAGTGTGGGTCTGACTGAGGGATACGGAGACTGGAACTGTGCAGAGTGCTCCGAGTGTGGGTCTGACTGAGGGATACGGAGACTGGAACTGTGCACACTGCTCCGAGTGTGGGACTAATGGAGGGATAGGGGGACAGGAACGGTGCACAGTGCTCCGAGTGTGGGACTAATGGAGGGATAGGGGGACAGGAACGGTGCACAGTGCTCCGAGTGTGGGTCTAACTGAGGGATGCAGATACCGAAACTGTGCACAGTGCTCCGAGTGTGGGTCTAACTGAGGGACACGGAACTGGAACTGTGCACAGTGCTCCGAGTGTGGGTCTAACTGAGGGATACGGAGACTGGAACTGTGCACAGTGCTCTGAGTGTGGGTCTGAATGAGGGATACGGAGACTGGAACTGTGCACAGTGCTCCGAGTGTGGGTCTAAATGAGGGGTACAGAGACTTGAGCTGTGCACAGTGCTCCGAGTGTGGGTCTAAGCGAGGGATATGTAGACTGGAACTGTGCACAGTGCTCAGACTGTGGTCATACTGAGGGATACAAAGACTGGAACTGTGCACAGTGCTCCAAGTGTGGGTCTAACTGAGGGATACGGAGACTGGAACTGTGCACAGTGCTCCGAGTGTGGGTCTGACTGAGGGATACGGAGACTGGAACTGTGCACAGTGCTCCGAGTGTGGGTCTGACTGAGGGATACGGAGACTGGAACTGTGCACAGTGCTCCGAGTGTGGGTCTGACTGAGGGATACGGAGACTGGAACTGTGCACAGTGCTCCGAGTGTGGGTCTGACTGAGGGATACGGGGACTGGAACTGTGCACAGTGCTCCGAGTGTGGGTCTGACTGAGGGATACGGAGACTGGAACTGTGCACAATGCTCCGAGTGTGGGTCTGACTGAGGGATACATAGACTGGAACTGTGCACGGTGCTCCGAGTGTGGGTCTCACTGAGGGATACAGAGAGTGGAACTATGCACAGTGCTCCGAGTGTGGGTCTGACTGAGGGATACGGAGACTGGAACTGTGTACATTGCTCCGAGTGTGGGTCTAAGCGAGGGATATGTAGACTGGAACTGTGCACAGTGCTCTGAGTGTGGTCTGAGGGATACAGAGACCGGAATTGTGCACATTGCTCCGAGTGTGGGTCTAACTGAGGGATACAGAGACTGGAACTGTGGACAGTGCTCCGAGTGAGGGTCAAACCGAGGGATACTGAGACTGGAACTGTGCACAGTGCTCCGAGTGTGGGTATACATGAGGGACACAGAGACTGGAACTGTGCACAGTGCTCCGAGTGTGGGTCAAAGCGAGGAATATGGAGATTGGAACTGTACACAGTGGGTCCGAGTGTGGGTTTAACCAAGGCACAGGGAGACTGGAACTGTGCACAGTGTTCTGAGTGAGGGTCTAACTGCGGGATACGGAGACTGGAACTGTGCACTGTGCTCCGAGTTTGCGTCTGACTGAGGGATACGGAGACTGGAACTGTGCACAGTGCTCCGAGTGTGTGTCTGACTGAGGGATACGGAGACTGGAACTGTGTACATTGCTCCGAGTGTGGGTCTAAGCGAGGGATATGTAGACTGGAACTGTGCACAGTGCTCCGAGTGTGGTCTGAGGGATACAGAGACCGGAATTGTGCACATTGCTCCGAGTGTGGGTCTAACTGAGGGATACGGAGACTGGAACTGTGCACAGTGCTCCGAGTGTGGGTCTGACTGAGGGATACGGAGACTGGAACTGGGCACAGTGCTCCGAGTGTGGGTCTGACTGAGGGATACGGAGACTGGAACTGTGCACAGTGCTGAGTGTGGGTCTAACTGAGGGATACGGAGACTGGAACTGTGCACAGTGCTCCGAGTGTGGGTCTAAATGAGGGGTACAGAGACTTGAGCTGTGCACAGTGCTCCGAGTGTGGGTCTGACTGAGGGATACGGAGACTGGAACTGGGCACAGTGCTCCGAGTGTGGGTCTAAGCGAGGGATATGTAGACTGGAACTGTACACAGTGCTCAGACTGTGGTCAAACTGAGGGATACAAAGACTGGAACTGTGCACAGTGCTCCGAGTGTGGGTCTAACTGAGGGATACGGAGACTGGAACTGTGCACAGTGCTCCGAGTGTGGGTCTGACTGAGGGATACGGAGACTGGAACTGTGCACAGTGCTCCGAGTGTGGGTCTAACTGAGGGATACGGGGACTGGAACTGTGCACAGTGCTCCGAGTGTGGGTCTGACTGAGGGATACGGAGACTGGAACTGTGCACAGTGCTCCGAGTGTGGGTCTGACTGAGGGATACATAGGCTGGAACTGTGCACGGTGCTCCGAGTGTGGGTCTCACTGAGGGATACAGAGACTGGAACTGTGCACAGTGCTCCGAGTGTGGGTCTGACTGAGGGATACGGAGACTGGATCTATGCACAGTGCTCCGAGTGTGGGTCTGACTGAGGGATACGGAGACTGGAACTGTGTACATTGCTCCGAGTGTGGGTCTAAGCGAGGGATATATAGACTGGAACTGTGCACAGTGCTCTGAGTGTGGTCTGAGGGATACAGAGACCGGAATTGTGCACATTGCTCCGAGTGTGGGTCTAACTGAGGGATACGGAGACTGGAACTGTGCACAGTGCTCCGAGTGTGGGTCTAAATGAGGGGTACAGAGACTTGAGCTGTGCACAGTGCTCCGAGTGTGGGTCTGACTGAGGGATACGGAGACTGGAACTGGGCACAGTGCTCCTAGTGTGGGTCTAAGCGAGGGATATGTAGACTGGAACTGTGCACAGTGCTCAGACTGTGGTCAAACTGAGGGATACAAAGACTGGAACTGTGCACAGTGCTCCGAGTGTGGGTCTGACTGAGGGATACGGAGACTGGAACTGTGCACAGTGCTCCGAGTGTGGGTCTAACTGAGGGATACGGGGACTGGAACTGTGCACAGTGCTCCGAGTGTTGGTCTGACTGAGGGATACGGAGACTGGAACTGTGCACAGTGCTCCGAGTGTGGGTCTGACTGAGGGAGACATAGGCTGGAACTGTGCACGGTGCTCCGAGTGTGGGTCTCACTGAGGGATACAGAGACTGGAACTGTGCACAGTGCTCCGAGTGTGGGTCTGACTGAGGGATACGGAGACTGGATCTATGCACAGTGCTCCGAGTGTGGGTCTGACTGAGGGATACGGAGACTGGAACTGTGTACATTGCTCCGAGTGTGGGTCTAAGCGAGGGATATGTAGACTGGAACTGTGCACAGTGCTCTGAGTGTGGTCTGAGGGATACAGAGACCGGAATTGTGCACATTGCTCCGAGTGTGGGTCTAACTGAGGGATACAGAGACTGGAACTGTGCAAAGTGCTCCGAGTATGGGTCGAACTGAGGGATACAGAGACTGGAACTGTGCACAGTGCTCCGAGTGGGGGTCAAACCGAGGGATACTGAGACTGGAACTGTGCACAGTGCTCCGAGTGTGGGTATACATGAGGGACACAGAGACTGGAACTGTGCACAGTGCTCAGAGTGTGGGTCTAACTGAGGGATGCAGATACCGGAACTGTGCACTGTGCTCCGAGTGAGGGTCTAACTGCGGGATATGGAGACTGGAACTGTGCACTGTGCTCCGAGTGTGGGTCTGACTGAGGGATACGGACACTGGAACTGTTCACAGTGCTCCGAGTGTGGGTCTGACTGAGGGATACGGAGACTGGAACTGTTCACAGTGCTCCGAGTGTGGGTCTGACTGAGGGATACGGAGACTGGAACTGTGCACAGTGCTCCGAGTGTGGGTCATACTGAGGGATACGGAGACTGGAACTGTGCACAGTGCTCCGAGTGTGGGTCTGACTGAGGGATACGGGGACTGGAACTGTGCACAGTGCTCAGACTGTGGTTCGAACTGAGGGATACGGAGACTGGAACTGTGCACAGTGCTCCGAGTGTGGGTCTAACTGAGGGATAGCGAGACTAAAACTGTGTACATTGCTCCGAGTGTGGGTCTAAGCGAGGGATATGTAGACTGGAACTGTGCACAGTGCTCCGAGTGTGGGTCTAAGCGAGGGATATGTAGACTGGAACTGTGCACAGTGCTCAGACTGTGGTCAAACTGAGGGATACAGAGACAGGAACTGTGCACAGTGCTCCGAGTGTGGGTCTGACTGAGGGATACGGATCTGGAACTGGGCACAGTGATCCGAGCGTGGGTCTAACTGAGGGATACGGAGACTGGAACTGTGCACAGTGCTCCGAGTGTGGGTCTAACTGAGGGATACAGAGACTGGAAACGTGCACAGTGCTACGAGTGTGGGTCTAACTGAGGGATACGGAGACTGGAACTGTTCACAGTGCTCCGAGTGTGGGTCTGACTGAGGGATACGGAGACTGGAACTGTGCACAGTGCTACGAGTGTGGGTCTAACTGAGGGATACGGAGACTGGAACTGTGCACAGTGCTCCGAGTGTTGGTCTAACTGAGGGATACAGAGACTGGAACTGTGTACATTGCTCCGAGTGCGGGTCTAAGCGACGGATATGTAGACTAGAACTGTGCACAGTGCTCCGAGTGTGGGTTTAACTGAGGGATACGGAGACTGGAACTGTGCACAGTGTTCTGAGTGTGGTCTGAGGGATACAGAGACCGGAACTGTGCCCATTGCTCCGAGGGTGGGTCTAACTGAGGGATAAAGAGACTGGAACTGTGCACAGTGCTCCGAGTGTGGGTCTGACTGAGGGATACGGATCTGGAACTGTGCACAGTGCTCCGAGTGTGGGTCTGACTGAGGGATACGGAGACTGGAACTGTGCACAGTGCTCCGAGTGTGGGTCTGACTGAGGGATACGGAGACTGAAACTGTGCACAGTGCTCCGAGTGTGGGTCTGACTGAGGGATACGGAGACTGGAACTGTGCACAGTGCTCCGAGTGTGGGTCTGACTGAGGGATACGGAGACTGGAACGGTGCACAGTGCTCCGAGTGTGGGTCTGACTGAGAGATACGGAGACTGGAACTGTGCACACTGCTCCGAGTGTGGGTCTGACTGAGGGATACGGAGACTGGAACTGTGCACACTGCTCCGAGTGTGGGTCTGACTGAGGGATACGGAGACTGGAACTGTGCACAGTGCTCCGAGTGTGGGTCTGACTGAGGGATACGGAGACTGGAACTGTGCACAGTGCTCCGAGTGTGGGTCTGACTGAGGGATACATAGACTGGAACTGTGCACAGTGCTCCGAGAGTGGGTCTGACTGAAGGATACCGAGAGTGGAACTTTGCACAGTGCTCCGAGTGTGGGTCTGACTGAGAGATACAGAGACTGGAACTGTGCACAGTGCTCCGAGTGTGGGTCTGACTGAGGGATACGGAGACTGGAACTGTGCACAGTGCTCCGAGTGTGGGTCTAAGCGAGGGATATGTAGACTGGAACTGTGTACAGTGCTCAGACTGTGGTTCAACTGAGGGATACGGGGACTGGAACTGTGCACAGTGCTCCGAGTGTGGGTTCGACTGAGGGATACAGAGATTGGAACTGTGCACAGTGCTCCGAGTGTGGGTCTAACTGAGGGATACAGAGACTGGAACTGTGCACAGTGCTCCGAGTGTGGGTCGAACTGAGGGATACAGAGACTGGAACTGTGCACACTGCTCCGAGTGTGGGACTAATGGAGGGATAGGGGGACAGGAACGGTGCACAGTGCTCAGACTGTGGTTCAACTGAGGGATACGGGGACTGGAACTGTGCACAGTGCTCCGAGTGTGGGTTCGACTGAGGGATACAGAGATTGGAACTGTGCACAGTGCTCCGAGTGTGGGTCTAACTGAGGGATACAGAGACTGGAACTGTGCACAGTGCTCCGAGTGTGGGTCGAACTGAGGGATACAGAGACTGGAACTGTGCACAGTGCTCCGACTGAGGGTCAAACCGAGGGATACTGAGACTGGAACTGTGCACAGTGCTCCGAGTGTGGGTCTAACTGCGGGATACGGAGACTGGATCTGTGCACAGTGCTCCGAGTGTGGGTCTGACTGAGGGATACGGAGACTGGAACTGTGCACAGTGCTCTGAGTGTGGGTCTGACTGAGGGATACGGGGACTGGAACTGTGCACAGTGCTCTGAGTGTGGGTCTGACTGAGGGATACGGGGACTGGAACTGTGCACAGTGCTCCGAGTGTGAGACTGACTGAGGGATACGGAGACTGGATCTGTGCACAGTGCTCCGAGTGTGGGTTCGACTGAGGGATACGGAGATTGGAACTGTGCCAGTGCTCCGAGTGTGGGTCTAACTGAGGGATACAGAGACTGGAACTGTGCACAGTGCTCCGAGTGTGGGACTACTGCAGGGATAGGCAGACAGGAACGGTGCACAGTGCTCCGAGTGTGGGTCTAACTGTGGGATGCAGATACCGGAACTGTGCACAGTGCTCGGAATGAGGGTCTAAGCGAGGGATACGGAGACTGGAACTGTGCACAGTGCTCCGAGTGTGGGTCTGACTGAGGGATACAGAGACTGGAACTGTGCACAGTGCTCCGAGTGTGGGTCTGACTGAGGGATACGGAGACTGGAACTGTGCACAGTGCTCCGAGTGTGGGTCTGACTGAGGGATACAGAGACTGGAACTGTGCACAGTGCTCCGAGTGTGGGTCTGACTGAGGGATACGGAGACTGGAACTGTGCACAGTGCTCCGAGTGTGGGTCTAAGCGAGGGATATGTAGACTGGAACTGTACAGAGTGCTCAGACTGTGGTCAAACTGAGGGATACAAAGACTGGAACTGTGCACAGTGCTCCGAGTGTGGGTTCGACTGAGGGATACAGAGATTGGACCTGTGCTAGTGCTCCGAGTGTGGGTCTGACTGAGGGATACAGAGACTGGAACTGTGCACAGTGCTCAGACTGTGGTTCGAACTGAGGGATACGGAGACTGGAACTGTGCACAGTGCTCCGAGTGTGGGTCTGACTGAGGGATACGGAGACTGGAACTGTGCACAGTGCTCCGAGTGTGGGTCTGACTGAGGGATACAGAGACTGGAACTGTGCACAGTGCTCCTAGTGTGGATTTCACTGTGGGATACGGGGACTGGAACTGTGCACAGTGCTCAGACTGTGGTCATACTGAGGGATACAGAGTCTGGAACTGTGCACAGTGCTCCGAGTGTGGGTGAAACTGAGGGATACGGAGACTGGAACTGTACACAGTGCTCCGAGTGTGGGTCTGACTGAGGGATACGGGGACTGGAACTGTGCACAGTGCTCAGACTGTGGTTCTAACTGAGGGATACGGAGACTGGAACTGTGCACGGTGCTCCGAGTGTGGGTCTATATGAGGGATACAGAGACTGGAACTGTGCACGGTGCTCCGAGTGTGGGTCTAAATGAGGGATATGTAGACTGGAACTGTGCACAGTGCTCCGAGTGTGGGTCTGACTGAGGGATACAGAGACTGGAACTGTGCACACTGCTCCGAGTGTGGGTCTGACTGAGGAATACGGAGACTGGAACTGTGCACAGTGCTCCGAGTGTGGGTCTGACTGAGGGATACAGAGACTGGAACTGTGCACGGTGCTCCGAGTGTGGGTCTGACTGAGGGATACGGAGAATGTAACTGTGCACGGTGCTCCGAGTGAGGGTCTAACTGCGGGATACGGAGACTGGAACTGTGCACAGTGCTCCGAGTGTGGGTCTAACCGAGGGATACGGAGACTGGAACTGTGCACAGTGCTCCGAGTGTGGGTCTAACCGAGGGAGACGGAGACTGTAACTGTGCACGGTGCTCCGAGTGTGGGTCTAACCGAGGGATACGGAGATTGGAACTGTGCACAGTGCTCCGAGTGTGGGTCTGACTGAGGGATACAGAGACTGGAACTGTGCAAAGTGCTCCGAGTGTGGGACTAATGGAGGTATAGGGAGACAGGAACGGTGCACAGTGCTCCGAGTGTGGGTCTAACTGAGGGATGCAGATACCGGAACTGTGCACAGTGCTCTGAGTATGGGTCTAAGCGAGGGATATGGAGACTGGAACTGTGCACAGTGCTCCGAGTGTGGGTCTGACTGAGGGATATGGAGATTGGAACTGTGCACAGTGCTCCGAGTGTGGGTCTGACTGAGGGATACGGATACTGGAACTGTGAACAGTGCTCTGAGTGTGTGTCTCACTGAGGGATACGGAGACTGGAACAGTGCACAGTGCTCCAAGTGTGGGTCTGACTGAGGGATACGGAGACTGGAACTGTGCACAGTGCTCCGAGTGTGAGACTGACTGAGGGATACGAGACTGGAACTGTGCACAGTGCTCCGAGTGTCGGTTCGACTGAGGGATACGGATACTGGAACTGTGCACAGTGCTCCGAGTGTGGGACTAATGGAGGGATAGGGAGACAGGAACGGTGCACAGTGCTCCGAGTGTGGGTCTAACTGTGGGATGCAGATACCGGAACTGTGCACAGTGCTCGGAATGAGGGTCTAAGCGAGGGATACGGAGACTGGAACTGTGCACAGTGCTCCGAGTGTGGGTCTAACCGAGGGATACGGAGACTGGAACTGTGCACAGTGCTCCAAGTGTGGGTCTAAATGAGGGTACAGAGACTGGAACTGTGCACGGTGCTCCGAGTGTGGGTCTAAATGCGGGATACGGAGACTGGAACTGTGCACAGTGCTCCGAGTGTGGGTCTGACTGAGGGATACAGAGACTGGAACTGTGCACAGTGCTCCGAGTGTGGGTCTAACTGCGGGATACGGAGACTGGAACTGTGCACACTGCTCCGACTGTGGGTCTGACTGAGGAATACGGAGACTGGAACTGTGCACAGTGCTCCGAGTGAGGGTCGAACTGCGGGATACGGAGACTGGAACTGTGCACACTGCTCCGAGTGTGGGTCTGACTGAGGAATACGGGGACTGGAACTGTGCACAGTGCTCCGAGTGTGGGTCTGACTGAGGGATACGGAGACTGGAACTGTGCACAGCGCTCCGAGTGTGGGTCTGACTGAGGGATACATAGGCTGGAACTGTGCACGGTGCTCCGAGTGTGGGTCTCACTGAGGGATACAGAGACTGGAACTGTGCATAGTGCTCCGAGTGTGGGTCTGACTGAGGGATACGGAGACTGGATCTATGCACAGTGCTCCGAGTGTGGGTCTGACTGAGGGATACGGAGACTGGAACTGTGTACATTGCTCCGAGTGTGGGTCTAAGCAAGGGATATGTAGACTGGAACTGTGCACAGTGCTCTGAGTGTGGTCTGAGGGATACAGAGACCGGAATTGTGCACATTGCTCCGAGTGTGGGTCTAACTGAGGGATACGGAGACTGGAACTGTGCACAGTGCTCCGAGTGTGGGTCTGACTGAGGGATACAGGGACTGGAACAGTGTACAGTGCCCCGAGTGTGGATCCAACTGAGGGATACGGAGACTGGAACTGTGCACAGTGCCCCGAATGTGGGTCTAACTGAGGGATACCGAGACTGGAACTGTCGACAGTGCTCCGAGTGTGGGTCTAACTGAGGGATACGGAGACTGGAACTGTGCACAGTGCTCCGAGTGTGGGTCTAACTGAGGGATACGGAGACTGGAACTGTGCACAGTGCCCCGAATGTGGGTCTAACTGAGGGATACAGAGACTGGAACTGTCGACAGTGCTCCGAGTGTGGGTCTAACTGAGGGATACGGGGACTGGAACTGTGCACAGTGCCCCGAGTGTGGGATTAACTGAGGGATACGGAGACTGGAACTGTGCACAGTGCTCCGAGTGTGGGTCTAAGCGAGGGATATGTAGACTGGAACTGTGCACAGTGCTCCGAGTGTGGGTTTAACTGAGGGATACGGAGACTGGAACTGTGCACAGTGTTCTGAGTGTGGTCTGAGGGATACAGAGACCGGAACTGTGCACATTGTTCCGAGTGTGGGTCGAACTGAGGGATACAGAGACTGGAACTGTGCACAGTGCTCCGAGTGTGGGTCTACATGAGGGACACAGAGACTGGAACTGTGCACAGTGCTCCGAGTGTGGGTCTCACTGAGGGATGCAGATACCGGAACTGTGCACAGTGCTCTGAGTATGGGTCTAAGCGAGGAATATGGAGACTGGAACTGTGCACAGTGCTCCGAGTGTGGGTCTAACTGAGGGATACGGAGAGTGGAACTGTGCACAGTGCTCCGAGTGTGAGTCTAACTGAGGGATACGTTGACTGGAACTGTGCACAGTGCTCCGAGAGTGGGTCTGACTGAGGGATACAGAGACTGGAACTGTGCACAGTGGTCCGAGTGTAGGTCTGACTGAGGGATACAGAGACTGGAACTGTGCACAGTGCTCTGAGTGTGGGTCTGACTGAGGGATACAGAGACTGGAACTGTGCACAGTGCTCAGACTGTGGTTCTAACTGAGGGATACGGAGACTGGAACTGTGCACAGTGCTCCGAGTGTGGGTCTAACTGAGGGATAGGGAGACTAAAACTGTGTACATTGCTCCGAGTGTGGGTCTAAGCGAGGGATATGTAGACTGGAACTGTGCACAGTGCTCCGAGTGTGGGTCTAAGCGAGGGATATGTAGACTGGAACTGTGCACAGTGCTCAGACTGTGGTCAAACTGAGGGATACAGAGACTGTAACTGTGCACAGTGCTCCGAGTGTGGGTCTGACTGAGGGATACGGATCTGGAACTGTGCACAGTGATCCGAGTGTGGGTCTAACTGAGGGATACGAAGACTGGAACTGTGCACAGTGCTCCGAGTGTGGGTCGAACTGAGGGATACAGAGACTGGAACTGTGCACAGTGCTCCGAGAGCGTTTCTAACTGAAGGATACAGAGACTGGAACTGTGTACATTGCTCCGAGTGTGGGTCTAAGCGAGGGATATGTAGACTGGAACTGTGCACAGTGCTCCGAGTGTTGGTTTAACTGACGGATACGGAGACTGGAACTGTGCACAGTGTTCTGAGTGTGGTCCGAGGGATCCAGAGACCGGAACTGTGCACAGTGCTCCGAGTGTGGGTCTACATGAGGGACACAGAGACTGGAACTGTGCACAGTGCTCTGAGTATGGGTCTAAGCGAGGAATATGGAGATTGGAACTGTACACAGTGGGTCCGAGTGTGGGTTTAACCAAGGCACAGGGAGACTGGAAATGTGCACAGTGCTCCGAGTGTGGGTCTGACTGAGGGATACGGGGACTGGAACTGTGCACAGTGCTCCGAGTGTGGGTCTAACTGAGGGATACGGAGACTGGAACTGTGCACAGTGCTCCGAGTGTGGGTCTAACTGAGGGATACGGAGAGTGGAACTGTGCACAGTACTCCGATTGTGGGTCTAATGGAGGGATACGGAGAGTGGAACTGTGCACAGTGCTCCGAGTGTGGGTCTAACTGAGGGATACGGAGACTGGAACTGTGCACAGTGCTCCGAGTGTGGGTCTGACTGAGGGATACAGAGACTGGAACTGTCGAGAGAGCTCCGAGTGTGGGTCTAGCCGAGGGATACGGAGACTGGAACTGAGCACAGTGCTCCGAGTGTGGGTCTAACCGAGGGATACGGAGACTGGAACTGTGCACGGTGCTCCGAGTGTGGGTCTAACCGAGGGATACAGAGACTGGAACTGTGCACTGTGCTCCGAGTTTGCGTCTGACTGAGGGATACAGAGACTGGAACTGTGCACAGTGCTCCGAGTGTGGGTCTGACTGAGGGATACGGAGACTGGAACTGTGCACAGTGCTCCGAGTGTGGGTCTGACTGAGGGATACGGAGACTGGAACTGTGCACAGTGCTCCGAGTGTGGGTCTGACGGAGGGATACGGAGACTGGAACTGTGAACAGTGCTCCGAGTGTGGGTCTGACTGAGGGATACGGAGACTGGAACTGTGCATCGTGCTCCGAGTGTGCATCAAACTGAGGGATACGGAGATTGGAACTGTGCACAGTGCTCAGAGTGTGGGTCTAACTGAGGGATACAGAGACTGGAACTGTCGACACTGCTCCGAGTGTGGTTCTAACCGAGGGATACGGAGACTGGAACTGAGCACAGTGCTCCGAGTGTGGGTCTAACCGAGGGATACGGAGACTGGAACTGTGCACAGTGCTCCGAGTGTGGGTCTAACCGAGGGATACGGAGACTGGAACTGTGCACGGTGCTCCGAGTGTGGGTCTAACCGAGGGATACAGAGACTGGAACTATGCACGGTGCTCCGAGAGTGGGTCTGACTGAGGGATACGGAGACTGGAACTGTGCACAGTGCTCCGAGTGTGGGTCTAACTGAGGGATACGGGGACTGGAACTGTGCACAGTGCTCCGAGTGTGGGTCTGACTGAGGGATACGGAGACTGGAACTGTGCACAGTGCTCCGAGTGTGGGTCTAACTGAGGGATACAGAGACTGCAACTGTGCACAGTGCTCCGAGTGTGGGTCTGACTGAGGGATACAGAGACTGGAAACGTGCACAGTGCTCCGAGTGTGGGTCTGACTGAGGGATACGGAGACTGGAACTGTACACACAGCTCCGAGTGTGGGTCTAACTGAGGGATACGGAGACTGGAACTGTGCACAGTGCTCCGAGTGTGGGTCTAAGCGAGGGATATGTAGACTGGAACTGTGCACAGTGCTCCGAGTGTAGGTTTAACTGAGGGATACGGAGACTGGAACTGTGCACAGTGTTCTGAGTGTGGTCTGAGGGATACAGAGAGCGGAAATGGGCACATTGCTCCGAGTGTGGGTCTAACTGAGGGATACAGAGACTGGAACTGTGCACAGTGCTCTGAATGTGGGTCGAACTGAGGGATACAGAGACTGGAACAGTGCACAGTGCTCTGAGTGAGGGTCAAACCGAGGGATACTGAGACTGGAACTGTGCACAGTGCTCCGAGTGTGGGTCTACATGAGGGACACAGAGACTGGAACTGTGCACAGTGCTCCGAGTGTGGGTCTAACCGAGGGATACGGAGACTGGAACTGTGCACGGTGCTCCGAGTGTGGGTCTAACCGAGGGATACAGAGACTGGAACTATGCACGGTGCTCTGAGAGTGGGTCTGACTGAGGGATACGGAGACTGGAACTGTGCACAGTGCTCCGAGTGTGGGTCTAACTGAGGGATACGGGGACTGGAACTGTGCACAGTGCTCCGAGTGTGGGTCTAACTGAGGGATATAGAGACTGGAACTGTGCACGGTGGTCCGAGTGTGGGTCTGACTGAGGGATACAGAGACTGCAACTGTGCACGGTGCTCCGAGTGTGGGTCTGACTGAGGGATACGGAGACTGGAACTGTGCACTGTGCTCCGAGTGTGGGTCTAACTGAGGGGTACGGAGACTGGAACTGTGCACAATGCTCCGAGTGTGGGTCTGACTGACGGATACGGAGACTGGAACTGTGCACACTGCTCCGAGTGTGGGTCTGACTGAGGGGTACGGAGACTGGAACTGGGACCAGTGCTCCGAGTGTGGGTCTAAGCGAGGGATATGTAGACTGGAACTGTGCACAGTGCTCAGACTGTGGTCAAACTGAGGGATACAGAGACTGGAACTGTGCACAGTGCTCCGAGTGTGGGTCTGACTGAGGGATACGGATCTGGAACTGTGCACAGTGATCCGAGTGTGGGTCTAACTGTGGGATACGGAGACTGGAACTGTGCACAGTGCTCCGAGAGTGGGTCTAACTGAGCGATACAGAGACTGGAACTGTGTACATTGCTCCGAGTGTGGGTCTAAGCGAGGCATATGTAGACTGGAACTGTGCACAGTGCTCCGAGTGTGGGTTTAACTGAGGGATACGTTGACTGGAACTGTGCACAGTGTTCTGAGTGTGGTCTGAGGGATACAGAGACCGGAACTGTGCACATTGCTCCGAGTGTGGGTCTAACTGAGGGATACAGAGACTGGAACTGTGCACAGTGCTACGAGTGTGGGTCGAACTGAGGGATACAGAGACTGGAACTGTGCACAGTGCTCCGAGTGTGGGTCTGACTGAGGGATACGGAGACTGGAACTGTGCACAGTGCTCCGAGTGTGGGTCTAACTGAGGGATAGGGAGACTAAAACTGTGTACATTGCTCCGAGTGTGGGTCTAAGCGAGGGATATGTGGACTCGAACTGTGCACAGTGCTCCGAGTGTGGGTCTAAGCGAGGGATATGTAGACTGGAACTGTGCACAGTGCTCAGACTGTGGTCAAACTGAGGGATACAGAGACTGTAACTGTGCACAGTGCTCCGAGTGTGGGTCTGACTGAGGGATACGGATCTGGAACTGTGCACAGTGATCCGAGTGTGGGTCTAACTGAGGGATACGGAGACTGGAACTGTGCACAGTGCTCCGAGAGCGTGTCTAACTGAGGGATACAGAGACTGGAACTGTGTACATTGCTCCGAGTGTGGGTCTAAGCGAGGGATATGTAGACTGGAACTGTGCACAGTGCTCCGAGTGTGGGTTTAACTGAGGGATACGGAGACTGGAACTGTGCACAGTGCTCCGAGTGTGCGTCGAACTGAGGGATACAGAGACTGGAACTGTGCACAGTGCTCCGAGTGTGGGACTAATGGAGGGATAAGGGTACAGGAACGGTGCACAGTGCTCCGAGTGTGGTTCTAACTGAGGGATGCAGATACCGAAACTGTGCACAGTGCTCCGAGTGTGGGTCTAACTGAGGGATGCAGATACCGGAACTGTGCACAGTGCTCTGAGTATGGGTCTAAGCGAGGGATATGGAGGTTAGAACTGTACACAGTGGGTCCGAGTGTGGGTTTACCCAAGGCACAGGGAGACTGGAACTGTGCACAGTGCTCCGAGTAAGGGTCTAACTGCTGGATACGGAGACTGGAACTGTGCACTGTGCTCCGAGTGTGGGTCTGACTGAGGGATACGGAGACTGGAACTGTGCACAGTGCTCCGAGTGTGGGTCTAACTGAGGGATACGGAGACTGGAACTGTGCACTGTGCTCCAAGTGTGGGTCTGACTGAGGGATACAGAGACTGGAACTGTCGAGAGTGCTCCGAGTGTGGGTCTACATGAGGGACACAGAGACTGGAACTGTGCACAGTGCTCCGAGTGTGGGTCTAACTGAGGGATGCGGAGACTGGAACTGTTCACAGTGCTCTGAGTGTGGGTCTACATGAGGGACACAGAGACTGGAACTGTGCACACTGCTCCGAGTGTGGGTCTAACTGAGGGATACGGAGACTGGAACTGTGCACAGTGCTCCGAGTGTGCGTCTAACTGAGGGATACAGAGACTGGAACTGTGTACATTGCTCCGAGTGTGGGTCTAAGCGAGGGATATGTAGACTGGAACTGTGCACAGTGCTCCGAGTGTGGGTTTAACTGAGGGATACAGAGACTGGAACTGTGCACAGTGTTCATGAGTGTGGTTTGAGGGATACAGAGACCGGAACTGTGCACATTGCTCCGAGTGTGGGTCTAACTGAGGGATACAGAGACTGGAACTGTGCACAGTGCTCCGAGTGTGGGTCTAACTGAGGGATACGGAGACTGGAACTGTGCACAGTGCTCCGAGTGTGGGTCTAACCGAGGGATACGGAGACTGGAACTGTGCACAGGGCTCCGAGTGTGGGTCTAACTGAGGGATACGGAGAGTGGAACTGTGCACTGTGCTCCGAGAGTCGGTCTAATTGAGGGATACAGAGACTGGAACTGTGCACAGTGCCCCGAGTGTGGGTTCAACTGAGGGATACAGAGACTGGAACTGTGCACAGTGCTCCGAGTGTGGGTCTAACTGAGGGATACGGAGACTGGAACTGTGCACACTGCTCCGAGTGTGGGTCTAACTGAGGGATACAGGGACCGGAACTGTGCACAGTGCTCCGAGAGTGGGTCTAACTGAGGGATACGGAGACCGGAACTGTGCATAGTGCTCCGAGTGTGGGTCGAAGTGAGGGACACGGAGAGTGGAACTGTGCACAGTGCCCCGAGCGTGGGTCTAACTGAGGGATACAGAGACTGGAACTGTGTACAGTGCCCCGAGTGTGGATCCAACTGAGGGATACGGAGACTGGAACTGTGCACAGTGCCCCGAATGTGGGTCTAACTGAGGGATACAGAGACTGGAACTGTGCACAGTGCTCCGAGTGTGGGTCTGACTGAGGGATACGGAGACTGGAACTGTGCAGAGTGCTCCGAGTGTGGGTCTAACTGAGGGATACGGAGACTGGAACTGTGCACAATGCTCCGAGTGTGGGTCTAACTGAGGGATACGGAGACTGGAACTGTGCACAGTGCCCCGAGTGTGGATCCAACTGAGGGATACGGAGACTGGAACTGTGCACAGTGCCCCGAATGTGGGTCTAACTGAGGGATACAGAGACTGGAACTGTCGACAGTGCTCCGAGTGTGGGTCTAACTGAGGGATACGGAGACTGGAACTGTGCACAGTGCCCCGAGTGTGGGTCCAACTGAGGGATACAGAGACTGGAACTGTGCACAGTGCTCCGAGTGTGGGTCTAACTGAGGGATACGGAGACTGGAACTGTGCACAGTGCTCCGAGTGTGGGTCTGACTGAGGGATACATAGACTGGAACTGTGCACAGTGCTCCGAGTGTGGGTTTAACTGAGGGATACAGAGACCGGAACTGTGCACAGTGCTCCAAGTGTGGGTCGAAGTGAGGGACACGGAGAGTGGAACTGTGCACAGTGCCCCGAGCGTGGGTCTAACTGAGGGATACGGAGACTGGAACTGTGTACAGTGCCCCGAATGTGGGTCTAACTGAGGGATACAGAGACTGGAACTGTGCACAGGGCTCCGAGTGTGGGTCTGACTGAGGGATACGGAGACTGGAACTGTGCACAGTGCTCCGAGTGTGGGTCTAACCGAGGGATACGGAGACTGGAACTGTGCACAGTGCTCCGAGTGTGGGTCTAACCGAGGGATACAGAGACTGGAACTGTGCACAGTGCTCCGAGTGTGGGTCTAACTGAGGGGTACGGAGACTGGAACTGTGCACAGTGCTCCGAGTGTGGGTCTAACCGAGGGATGCGGAGGCTGGAACTGTGAACATTGCTCCGAGTGTGGGTCTAACTGAGGGATACGGAGACTGGAACTGTGCACAGGGCTCCGAGTGTGGGTCTAACTGAGGGATACGGAGAGTGGAACTGTGCACTGTGCTCCGAGTGTGAGTCTGACTGAGGGATACAGAGACTGGAACTGTGCACAGTGCTCCGAGTGTGGCTCTAACTGAGGGATACGGAGAGTGGAACTGTGCACAGTGCTCCGAGAGTCGGTCTAACTGAGGGATACAGAGACTGGAACTGTGCACAGTGCCCCGAGTGTGGGTCCAACTGAGGGATACAGAGACTGGAACTGTGCACAGTGCTCCGAGTGTGGGTCTAACTGAGGGATACGGAGACTGGAACTGTGCACACTGCTCCGAGTGTGGGTCTAACTGAGGGATACGGAGACTGGAACTGTGCACACTGCTCCGAGTGTGGGTCTAACTGAGGGATACAGGGACTGGAACTGTGCACAGTGCTCCGAGAGTGGGTCTAACTGAGGGATACGGAGACCGGAACTGTGTACAGTGCCCCGAGTGTGGGTCGAAGTGAGGGATACGGAGACTGGAACTGTGCACAGTGCCCCGAATGTGGGTCTAACTGAGGGATACAGAGACTGGAACTGTGCACAGTGCTCCGAGTGTGGGTCTGACTGAGGGATACGGAGACTGGAACTGTGCAAAGTGCTCCGAGTGTGGGTCTAACCGAGGGATACAGAGACTGGAACTGTGCACAGAGCTCCGAGTGTGGGTCCATCTGAGGGATACGGAGACTGGAACTGTGCACAGTGCTCCGAGTGTGGGTCTAACCGAGGGATACGGAGACTGGAACTGTGCACAGTGCTCCGAGTGTGGGTCTAACCGAGGGATACGGAGACTGGAACTGTGCACAGTGCTCCGAGTGTGGGTCTAACCGAGGGATGCGGAGGCGGGAACTGTGAACATTGCTCCGAGTGTGGGTCTAACTGAGGGAGACAGAGACTGGAACTGTGCACATTGCTCCGAGTGTTGGTCTGACAGCGGGATACGGAGATAGGAGCTGGGCACAGTGCTCCGAGAGTGGGTCTGACTGAAGGATACGGAGACTGGAACTGTGCACAGTGCTCCGAGTGTGGGTCGAACTGAGGGATACAGAGACTGGAACTGTGCACGGTGCTCCGATTGTGGGTCTGACTGAGGGATACAGAGACTGGAACTGTGCACGGTGCTCCGAGCGTGGGTCTAACTGAGGGATACAGAGACTGGAACTGTGTACAGTGCTCCGAGTGAGGGTCTGACTGAGGGATACAGAGACTGGAACTGTGCACAGTGCTCCGAGTGTGCGTCTAACTGAGGGATACGGAGACTGGAACTGTGCACAGTGCTCCGTGTGTGGGTCTGACTGAGGGATGCGGAGACTGGAACTGTTCACAGTGCTCTGAGTGTGGGTCTAACTGAGGGATACGGAGACTGGAACTGTGCACAGGGCTCCGAGTGTGGGTCTAACTGAGGGATACGGAGAGTGGAACTGTGCACTGTGCTCCGAGTGTGAGTCTGACTGAGGGATACAGAGACTGGAACTGTGCACAGTGCTCCGAGTGTGGATCTAACTGAGGGATACGGAGAGTGGAACTGTGCACAGTGCTCCGAGTGTGGGTCTAACTGAGGGATACAGAGACTGGAACTGGGCACGGGGCTCCGAGTGTGGGTCTAACTGAGGGATACGGAGACTGGAACTGTGCACAGTGCTCCGAGAGTCGGTCTAACTGAGGGATACAGAGACTGGAACTGTGCCCAGTGCCCAGAGTGTGGGTCTGACTGAGGGATACAGAGACTGGAACTGTGCACAGTACTCCGAGTGTGGGTCTAACTGAGGGATACGGAGACTGGAACTGTGCACAGTGCTCCGAGTGTGGGTCTGACTGAGGGATACAGGGACTGGAACTGTGCACAGTGCTCCGAGAGTGGGTCTAACTGAGGGATACGGAGACCGGAACTGTGCACAGTGCTCCGAGTGTGGGTCGAAGTGAGGGACACGGAGAGTGGAACTGTGCACAGTGCCCCGAGCGTGGGTCTAACTGAGGGATACAGAGACTGGAACTGTGTACAGTGCCCCGAGTGTGGATCCAACTGAGGGATACGGAGACTGGAACTGTGCACAGTGCCCCGAATGTGGGTCTAACTGAGGGATACAGAGACTGGAACTGTCGACAGTGCTCCGAGTGTGGGTCTAACTGAGGGATACGGAGACTGGAACTGTGCACAGTGCCCCGAGTGTGGATCCAACTGAGGGATACGGAGACTGGAACTGTGCACAGTGCCCCAAATGTGGGTCTAACTGAGGGATACAGAGACTGGAACTGTGCACAGTGCTCCGAGTGTCGGTCTAACTGAGGGATACGGAGACTGGAACTGTGCACAGTGCCCCGAGTGTGGGTCCAACTGAGGGATACAGAGACTGGAACTGTGCACAGTGCTCCGAGTGTGGGTCTAACTGAGGGATACGGAGACTGGAACTGTGCACACTGCTCCGAGTGTGGGTCGAAGTGAGGGACACGGAGAGTGGAACTGTGCACAGTGCCCCGAGCGTGGGTCTAACTGAGGGATACAGAGACTGGAACTGTGTACAGTGCCCCGAGTGTGGATCCAACTGAGGGATACGGAGACTGGAACTGTGCACAGTGCTCCGAGTGTGGATCTAAGTGAGGGAAAGAGGCCTCAAAAATTTCCTGTACCACCTCAACATGACATCCCAACTCCTGTACTCAAAAGGGCTTAACAATGAAACAAATGTGCGAAATACCTTCTTTTTAGCGTCCCAGTAGTTACCACTGCTGCCTCCTGCCGCCAGGGACCTGGGTTCGGTCCCAGCCTCGGTTGAATGTCTGAGTGGAGTTTGCACATTCTCCCCATGTCTGTGTGGATTTCCTCCGGGTGCTCCGGTTTCCTCCCACAGTCCGAAGATGTGCAGGTTAGGGTGGATTGGCCATGCTAAATTGTCCCATAGTGCCCAGGGTTGTGCAGGTTAGGGTGGATTGGCCATGGGAAATTGTCCCATAGTGCCCAAGGATGTGCAGGTTAGGGTGGATTGGCCATGCTAAATTGTCCCATAGTGCCCAGGGATGTGCAGGTTGGGTGTGTTAGTTGGGGTAAGTGTCGAGTAATACGGTCGGGGAATGGGTCTGGGAGGGTTACTGTTTGGAGGGGTTGGGTGTGGAGTTGTTGGGCCGAAGGGCCTGTATCCATTCCATGACGTTTTAACCCACAATACTCCAGCTGTGGTCTCACCTGTATCACTGCAGGAAGACAGCCTCATTGCCGAACGCAAACGAAGGCCAATGTCCTGTTCATTTCCCTCTCTGACAGCTGCCTGTCACTATCTCCTGGCATTGCTCGTCCCCAAGGGGAACTAGATGCTCTCCTTTGAACTCTTGTTCTCTCAATAGATTGGTGCTGGAAAAGCACAGCAGTTCAGACTGCATCCTCGGGTGCTTTTCCAGCACCACTCTATTCCGGAATCTGGTTTCCAGCAACTGCCTCATTGTTTTGACTCTGTTCTCTCATCCTGACTTCCTTTGGTTAGGGATGATCTGCCTGAATAGCGCGGAGTACAACACATGATCTCAGTCTGTGACAATAATTAAATATATCAAATTCAATCCCTTTGGACATCTCCCCTTTCCAATATCTCCTTGCTCCCGATGACCAGGGGGTCATACTCTCAGGCAGTAGAGCAGAGGAACAGACACTTCGATCCAGCAGGACTATGCTGATATTGCCTTTTCAAAACTAAAAACCTTTTCCCTTCACACTATTTCTCAACCCCCTTCCTATTCCTTTGTTTATCTAAATGCTGTCCCCACCATCTCCCCAGGCAGCACCTTCCAGACACTTCCCATCCTCTGTGCTTATACAAAAAAACACTGCCTCTCACCTCTCCCTTTAAACGTCCCCCCCACCCCCCCAACCTTTTACCCAAAACCTACGCGCTCTAGTAATTGACATGTCTATCCTGGGAGAAAGACGCCAGCTATTCGTTTAATCTGTGCATCTCACAACTTGGCGAATTTTGATCAGGTCACCCCTCATCCTTCAATGTTCGAGTGAAATCAAACTAAGTTTATCCAATCTCTCTTCGTCGCTCACACCCTCCCAACCAGGCAACATCCCAGTGAGCTGATTCCATATCCTCTCCAAAGCTTCCGCATCTTTCTGGTAATGAACAATCAGGACCAGACAGAATATTCCCAAAGTGACCGTACTAAAGTTCTGCACAAGGGAAACGTGACTTGCCAATTGTCACCCTGTGCCCCAACTGCTCAAGGCAAGTGTGTATATGCCTTCTCACCCACTTGTTTCTAGGGAATGGTTGAACTGTACACATCGATCCCTCAGCACGATGATTCTACTACGGGGTCTACCGTTTACTGTGTACGACCCTCCTGCATCACCTCACATTTGTCTGGATTAAACTCTCCGCCATTTCCCAGTCCAAGTCTCCAAATCCTCGGCCTCCTCTCCCATCTCTAGGACCCATCCACCAGGCCCCGCTGTCAGGAAAAGGCCACCAGCATTCTCAAAGCTCCATCCCACCCTGGCAATGTTTCTCTACAACCCCTACCATCGGGGAGAAGGTACAGAGGCCTGAACACATGCACCAGCCGGTTTCAAAACAGTTTCTCCCCTACTGTTGTTAGAATACCGAATGGACTCACAAACTCTTTACATTCAGCTGTCCCTGTGTTTTTGTTTTTGCCGCTGTTTCCCTATTATTTACCCATCGATGCGACTTAACTCTGTGATCTGCCTGTGTTGCTCGCAAGACAAAGTGTTTCACTGTACCTCGGGTCACGTGACAGTAAATTCAATAACGTCAGCTTTCATTGAACAGAATCCCTACAAGTGTGGAAACAGGCTCTTCGGTCCAACAAGTCCACACCACCCACCCGAAGAGTAACCCACCTAGACCCATTCGCCTCCCCAATGCTCTACACTTATCCCTGACTAATGCACATCCCTGGACACTATGGGACAATTTCCCATGGCCAATCCACCCTAACCTGCACACCCCAGGGCACTATGGGACAATTTAGCATGGCCAATCCACCCTAACCTGCACACCCCTGGGCATGATGGGACAATTTAGCATGGCCAATCCACCCTAACCTGCACACCGCAGGGCACTATGGGACAATTTAGCATGGCCAATCCACCCTAACCTGCACATCCCTGGGCACTATGGGACAATTTAGCATGGCCAATCCACCCTAACCTGCACATCCCTGGGCACTATGGGACAATTTAGCATGGCCAATCCACCCTAACCTGCACACCCCAGGGCACTATGGGACAATTTAGCATGGCCAATCCACCCTAACCTGCACATCCCTGGGCACTATGGGACAATTTAGCGTGGCCAATCCACCCTAACCTGCACATCCCTGGGCACTATGGGACAATTTAGCGTGGCCAATCCACCCTAACCAGCACATCCCTGGGCACTATGGGACAATTTAGCATGGCCAATCCACCCTAACCTGCACATCCCTGGGTACTATGGGACAATTTAGCTCGGCCAATCCACCCTAAGCTGCACATCCCTGAGCACTATGGGACAATTTCCCATGGCCAATCCACCCTAAGCTGCACATCCCTGGGCACTCTGGGACAATTTAGCATGGCCAATCCACCCTAACCTGCACATCCCTGGGCACTATGGGACAATTTAGCATGGCCAATCCACCCTAACCTGCACATCCCTGGGCACTATGGGACAATTTAGCATGGCCAATCCACCCTAACCTGCACATCCCTGGACACTATGGGACAATTTAGCTCGGCCAATCCACCCTAACCTACACATCCCTGGGCACTATGGGACAATTTCCCATGGCCAATCCACCCTAACCTGCACATCCCTGGGCACTATGGGACAATTTAGCATGGCCAATCCACCCTAACCTGCACATCCCTGGGCACTATGGGACAATTTAGCATGTCCAACCCACCCTAACCTGCACATCCCTGGGCACTATGGGACAATTTCCCATGGCCAATCCACCCTAACCTGCACATCCCTGGGCACTATGGGACAATTTAGCATGGCCAATCCACCCTAAACTGCACATCCCTGGGCACTATGGGACAATTTAGCACGGCCAATCCACCCTAACCTCCACATCTTTGGACTGTGGGAGGAAACCAGAGCACCCGGAGGAAACCCACACAGACACGGGGAGAACGTGCAAACTCCACACAGACAGCTGCCTGAGGCTGGAATCGAACCTGGGTCCCTGGCACTGGGAGGGCAGGGCACTGCTAACCACTGCGCCACCCCAATCTTTGCATCATCCACAAACCTATTAATCAGACCACCAACCTTCTCCCCTAAATCACCTAAAACAACAGGGGTCCCAGCCCTGGGCACTGCAGAACACCACTAGTCACAGATCTCCAGTTTGAAATCCACTTGTCCCCCACCCCATCTCTCTGTCTCCAATGATTAAGCCCGTTCTGTATCCATCTTACCAGCTCAGCGCGGATCCCATGTAACGTTACCTTTTGTGTTAGTCTGCCATGTGGGGCCTAGTCAAAGGCCTTGTTACAGTCCATCTCGGCAACATCTACTGCTCTGTCCTCATCAATCATCTTTTGTCACTTCCTCAAAAAAAATTAAATCTAATTTGAGAGACGCCTCTCCTCGCACAAATCCAAGTGCACTAACCCTAACCCTATCACTGATAAATTTATATTTTTTTCAAATCCTATCGTAGGAATTATCCAACCACTGACGTGGGCTCACTAGCCTGTCATTTCCTTGATCATTCCTGTTTCCCCCATCAGGAACAACTTTGGCTACTCTCCAGACTTCTGGGATCTCTCCTGGGATTAAAGATGACACAAAGATTTTGTACAAAGTCTCAGTAATTTCTTCACCTGCCTCCAACAACATTCGGAGATTGATCCTATTAGAGCCTAGGGACTAGGCCTCTCCATGCTTTGGCAAAACACCCATCAACACCCTTTATTTTAATATATCGCGGTGCCATACAACATGAACATCCCCTTCTCGAGACTCACCACCCACGATGACCTTCTCCTTTGTGAATATCAACGTAATGTATTCATTAAGTACCATCACCTACTTCTCCAGCTCCACACGTAAGTTCCCTCCTTTGTCCTTCAGTGGACCTCCACTTTCCCCACCCACCCCTTACAATCCCTTATCCACGTGTAAGACTATTGCAATTCCTTTAGGAAAAAGTGAGGGCTGCAGATGCTGGAGATCGGAGCTGAAAAATGTGTTGCTGGAAAAGCGCAGCAGGTCAGGCAGCACATCCGAGGAGCAGGAGAATCGACGTTTCGGGCGGGATTCCTGAAGAAGGGCTGATGCCCGAAACGTCGATTCTCCTGCTCCTCGGATGTGCTGCCTGACCTGCTGCGCTTTTCCAGCAACACATTTTCAGCAATTGCGATTCTTTAATTTTGTTTGCTAAACACGTTTCACGGCTCCTTTCGGCCCTCCGAATTCCTTTCTTTGAGCCCCTCCTGCTATGCTGGTATTCTTCGATAGGGCTTGTCTGTCTTCAGCTTTCCCCAAGTCTCTTGACTCTTTTTATTGACAAAGCTCTCAAGTTTCCTCAGCTTGGATTCCCAAACCTGGTCATCCTTAACCTGGATTTTCACAGGAGCGCGCCGGTCCTGATCGCTAATCACCCGGCCTTTCAAAGATTCCCACTGTCAGAAATGTCCAGACCGTGGGGAGCAAAACCTGACAGGGTTCAGAAAGGATTTACAAGGAGGTTGGAGGGTTTGAGCTCCAGGGAGAGGCTGAACAGGCTGGGGCTGTTTTCCCTGGAGCGTCGGAGGCTGAGGGGAGACCTTATAGAGGTTTACAAAACCATGAGGGGCGTGGAGAGGGTAAATAGGCAAGGTTTTTATCCTGGGGAGTCCAGAACTAGAGGGTAGGAGAAAGTGAGGGCTGCAGATTCCTGAAGCAGGGCTCATGCCCGAAACGTCAATTCTCCTGCTCCTTGGATGCTGCCTGACCTGCTGCGCTTTTCCAGCAACACATTTTTCAGAACGAGAGGGGCATAGGTTTAGGGGGAGAGGGGAAAGATATAAAAAAGACCTAAGGGGCAACTTTTTCACACAGAGGGTGGTACGTGTATGGAATGAGCTGCCAGAGGATGTGGTGGAGGCTGGTACAATTACAACATTTAAGAGGCATTTGGATGGGTATATGAATAGGAAGGGTTTGGAGGGACATGGGCCGGGTGCTGGCAGGTGGGACTAGATTGGGTTGGGATATCTGGGTCAGCACGGACGGGTTGGACCGAAAGGTCTGTTTCAGTGCCGTACAATTTCATAACTCCATGCTGGAGCCGAAAGCATTCAATGTTTTCAAAAAAACGATTAGATAAGTTGGGTTAAAGGGAATTGAAGGGACTGGGGAGAGCAAGGAAACAGAGTTGGACGCTCTGTCGTGATTACATGGAATGGGCCAAATGGGTCATATGCCTGTCTCTATTTTTTAATTAAATAAACCCCCCGTTTTGTTTCTCACCCATCAGTTCATCCACATAGCACTCCACCTCCCATGGGTTTCCTTACTCAGGCCCGAAGCCAGCTCACAATCCCACTTAAAATTTCCGAACCCGGGAAAGGGTGTGAAATATGCACAGGATTCCTGGATATTTGTGGAAACGCAGGCGAACCCAGAGGGGGTACAGTGACCCAAAGGGTGGACGAAATTCCCAGAAGGTCGCCCAGGCCTGGGGCCCAGCAGGTGCCGTTACCATGGCAAACAAGTAGGCCTCGGCTTGGCCGCGAGAGCAGAGGGGCAGCACATGGTGACCGCAGCTCAGACAACAAAGTTTAATTCCAATGACGGAACCCCAACGGTCATCCACTGGCCCCGCCGAAGTCACACGGACATCTCTCACACCAGGGAACTAACGGGGCTGCTTCCAAGATGGCTGCCAGAGCTGGCAATGTCGTGGGAAAGCGGAGAGGGATATAAAGGCCGGGCATGCCCTCAGGAATGATGCACTCCCTCTCTCTCCTCACATTTCGGAGTCTGATATGATCCCTTGGGGTGTCCCGGCAAAGTGGGAAGCTGCTGTGGTTTTAGCGGGAGCAAGGTCATAGGGAGGGGGGGCACAGCAAGATCCCACATAATCCATCACCAACGTCGTCGCTTTGTTTCTTTTTCCCAAAGTGGTGATGGTCGTTGGATTGAAGGAACCGAGAGAAAAGGAAGAGCAACCCCCGCTCCCAGATCTCCAACGTAACGCTTGCCCCCTCTGCAGTCAGCCCACTCCACCCCCTTTCCCCACCTATGGCCTGCTGCCCTTCACATCCCCACTCCCTCACACGCTCCTTACATCAATCCCCTCTTTCAAACTTCATCATCACCAGCACTCCCTTCCTCTCCTTCAGAACACCAGACAACGGGACGTTATACATGGACCCTCCGACAGTGCCCACTCCCTCAGCACTGACCCTCCGACAGTGCGGTGCTCCCTCAGCACTGACTCTCCGACAGTGCGGTGCGCCCTCAGCACTGACCCTCCGACAGTGCGGCGCTCCCTCAGCACTGACCCTCCGACAGTGCGGCGCTCCCTCAGCACTGACCCTCCGACCGTGCGGCACCCCCTCAGCACTGACCCTCCGACCGTGCGGCACCCCCTCAGCACTGACCCTCCGACAGTGCGGTGCTCCCTCAGCACTGACCCTCCGACAGTGCGGCGCTCCCTCAGCACTGACCCTCCGACAGTGCGGCGCTCCCTCAGCACTGACCCTCCGACAGTGCGGCGCTTCCTCAGCACTGACCCTCCGACAGTGCGGCTCTCCCTCAGCACTGACCCTCCGACAGTGCCCACTCCCCCAGGACTGACCCTCCGACAGTGCCCACTCCCCCAGGACTGACCCTCCGACAGTGCCCACTCCCCCAGGACTGACCCTCCGACAGTGCCCACTCCCCCAGGACTGACCCTCCGACAGTGCCCACTCCCCCAGGACTGACCCTCCGACAGTGCCCACTCCCCCAGGACTGACCCTCCGACAGTGCGGCACTCCCTCTGCACTGACCCTCCGACAGTGCGGCGCTCCCTCAGCCCTGACCCTCCGACAGTGCCCACTCCCTCAGCACTGACCCTCCGACAGTGCCCACTCCCTCAGCACTGACCCTCCGACAGTGCGGCGCTCCCTCAGCACTGACCCTCCGACAGTGCGGCGCTCCCTCAGCACTGACCCTCCGACAGTGCGGCGCTCCCTCAGCACTGACCCTCCGACAGTGCCCTCTCCCTCAGCACTGACCCTCCCACAGTGCCCACTCCCTCAGAACTGACCCTCCGACAGTGCGGCGCTCCCTCAGCACTGACCCTCCGACAGTGCGGCACTCCCTCAGCACTGACCCTCCGACAGTGCGGCGCTCCCTCAGCACTGACCCTCCGACAGTGCGGCGCTCCCTCAGTACTGACCCTCCGACAGTGCGGCGCTCCCTCAGCACTGACCCTCCGACAGTGCGGCACTCCCTCAGCACTGACCCTCCGACAGTGCGGCGCTCCCTCAGCACTGACCCTCCGACAGTGCGGCGCTCCCTCAGTACTGACCCTCCGACAGTGCGGCGCTCCCTCAGCACTGACCCTCCGACAGTGCGACGCTCCCTCAGCACTGACCCACCGACAGTGCGGCGCTCCCTCAGCAATGACCCTCCGACAGTGCCCACTCCCTCAGCACTGACCCTCCGACAGTGCGGCGCTCCCTCAGCACTGACCCTCCGACAGTGCGGTGCTCCCTCAGCACTGACCCTCCGACAGTGCGGCGCTCCCTCAGCACTGACCCTCCGACAGTGCGGTGCTCCCTCAGCACTGACCCTCCGACAGTGCGGCGCTCCCTCAGCACTGACCCTCCGACAGTGCGGCGCTCCCTCAGCACTGACCCTCCGACAGTGCGGCGCTCCCTCAGCACTGAACCTCCGACAGTGCGGCACTCCCTCAGCACTGACCCTCTGACAGTGTCCACTCCCTCAGCACTGACCCTCCGACAGTGCGGCGCTCCCTCAGCACTGACCCTCCGACAGTGCAGCGCTCCCTCAGCACTGACCCTCCTACAGTGTCCACTCCCTCAGTACTGACCCTCCGACAGTGCGGCGCTCCCTCAGTACTGACCCTCCGACAGTGCCCACTCCCTCAGCACTGACCCTCCGACAGTGCGGCGCTGCCTCAGCACTGACCCTCCGACAGTGTCCACTCCCTCAGCACTGACCCTCTGACAGTGTCCACTCCCTCAGTACAGACCCTCCGACAGTGCGGCACTTCCTCAGCATTGACCCTCCGACAGTGCGGCGCTCCCTCAGCACTGACCCTCCGACAGTGCGGCACTCCCTCAGCACTGACCCTCTGACAGTGTCCACTCCCTCAGTACAGACCCTCCGACAGTGCGGCGCTCCCTCAGCATTGACCCTCCGACAGTGCGGCACTCCCTCAGCACTGACCCTCCGACAGTGCGGCGCTCCCTCAGTACTGACCCTCCGACAGTGTCCACTCCCTCAGTACAGACCCTCCGACAGTGCAGCGCTCCCTCAGCACTGACCCTCCGACAGTGTCCACTCCCTCAGTACAGACCCTCCGACAGTGCAGCGCTCCCTCAGCACTGACCCTCCGACAGTGCCCACTCCCTCAGCACTGACCCTCCGACAGTGCGGCGCTCCCTCAGTACTGACCCTCCGACAGTGCCCGCTCCCTCAGCACTGACCCTCCGACAGTGCCCACTCCCTCAGCACTGACCCTCCGACAGTGCGGCGCTCCCTCAGCACTGACCCTCCGACAGTGCGGCGCTCCCTCAGCACTGACCCTCCGACAGTGCGGCACTCCCTCAGCACTGACCCTCCGACAGTGTCCACTCCCTCAGTACAGACCCTCCGACAGTGCGGCACTCCCTCAGCACTGACCCTCTGACAGTGTCCACTCCCTCAGTACTGACCCTCCGACAGTGCGGTACTGCCTCAGCACTGACCCTCCGACAGTGCGGCGCTCCCTCAGCACTGACCCTCCGACAGTGCGGCACTCCCTCAGCACTGACCCTCCGACAGTGTGCCGCTCCCTCAGCACTGACCCTCCGACAGTGCGGCGCTCTCTCAGCACTGACCCTCCGACAGTGCGGCGCTCCCTCAGTACTGACCCTCCGACAGTGCGGCCCTCCCTCAGCAGTGACACTCCAACAGTGCCCACTTTCCCAGGACTGACCCTCCGACAGTGCCCACTCCCCCAGGACTGACCCTCCGACAGTGCCCACTCCCCCAGGACTGACCCTCCAATAGTGCCCACTCCCCCAGGACTGACCCTCCAATAGTGCCCACTCTCCCAGGACTGACCCTCCGACAGTGCGGCACTCCCTCTGCACTGACCCTCCGACAGTGCGGCGCTCCCTCAGCACTGACCCTCCGACAGCGCCCACTCCCTCAGCACTGACCCTCCGACAGTGCGGCGCTCCCTCAGCACTGACCCTCTGACAGTGCGGCGCTCCCTCAGCACTGACCCTCTGACAGTGCGGCGCTCCCTCAGCACCGACCCTCCGACAGTGCGGCGCTCCCTCAGCACTGACCCTCCGACAGCGCCCACTCCCTCAGCACTGACCCTCCGACCGTGCGGCGCTCCCTCAGCACTGACCCTCCGACAGTGCGGCGCTCCCTCAGCACTGACCCTCTGACAGTGCGGCGCTCCCTCAGCACTGACCCTCTGACAGTGCGGCGCTCCCTCAGCACCGACCCTCCGACAGTGCGGCGCTCCCCCAGCACTGACCCTCCGACAGTGCGGCGCTCCCTCAGCACCGACCCTCCGACAGTGCGGCGCTCCCCCAGCACTGACCCTCCGACAGTGCGGCACTCCCTCAGCACTGACCCTCCGACAGTGCCCACTCCCTCAGCACTGACCCTCCGACAGTGCGGCACTCCCTCAGCACTGACCCTCCGACAGTGCGGCGCTCCCTCAGCACTGACCCCCCGACAGTGCGGCACTCCCTCAGCACTGGTGCCCAACCGTTGAGCTGGTTCGAGGTGATTGCCCATCCCCGAGGGTCTGAATCGAATCTTCCTGTGCTGACAGTCGGAGGCTGATTGGCGTACGGCACATACCTGACTTTCAGAGGATACTGAGGTCAAAGAAAGTCCTGCTCTGGCCCAGTGCTGGTTTGAATAGGATAGATGACCACAGCTTGACATCGAATCCCTGAACGGGCGGGCGGTAGCCCGAGGTGAATGTTTCGTGGCACCGGGAAAACAGGAGCCGGCCCATAATCCACCTGGATTCCCATGGCAACCAAAGGCAGGGAGTCAATTACAAAATGAAAACCAGGAAAAGGCCGAGGCGACATTTGGAGGGGGGGGAGGGGGGGGGGTAGGTGCCAGCCATTGGCCCAGATCCTTTCAATGCTGGGGAGGGGGGGGCAAATCTACCTCGCAAGATGGAGCTCCACCATTGGCTGTTTTCTGTTTTGTTTTATTGGTTATATAATACGCCTCCAAAACATCTGCATTAATGATACTAAATTTACACAAGTCTTTCCAACCCTCTCTCTCTCTCTCTCTCTCCCCTCTGCCTCTTGCTCCTCCCTCCATTTTATCGCCTCGCGCCCTCCTGAACTACAAAAGAAACAGAAGCCGTGACAACTCCGTGGTCTCCCTCTCCCCCTCCCGTCCCCCCCAGGCGCCCACCCCCCCGATACGCCCCCACACGCCCTCCTCCCCCGCCCTACCCCACCCACCCCGTTCCCACCCAATCCCCCCCCGCCCCACCCCCTCCCCCCACCCCAAGAAAACAAGAGAAACGAAATAAAAGCGAAAGGTTGGCAGGGTGCCCGGGGGGTAGGGAGAAGGAGTGTCACTGCCCCGAGACTTCGCCCACCAACTCCACGCCGTGTTGTTGTAACTGAGCCCGCAGCACAGCGTTCTCACTCTTCAGCTCCTCGATCTGTGGAGACACAAACACACATCGGGCGTGAACCCCCCAGGAGGCCACTCGGCCGGTCCGCGCCAGGCTAGCCCGCGCTCCCACTGAGACCGATACACCCGGACCCCCAAACCCCTCCCCACCAGGCACCCCCACCCCCACCGAGACCGATACTCCCCGACCCCCAAACCCCTCCCCACCAGGCACCCCACCCCCACCGAGACCGATACTCCCGACCCCCAAACCCCTCCCCACCAGGCACTCCACCCCCACCGAGACCGAGACCGAGACCGATACTCCCCGACCCCCACCAAGACCGAGACCGATACTCCCGACCCCCACACCCCACCCCCACCAAGACCGATACTCCCCGACCCCCACACCCCACCCCCACCGGCCACCACACCCCCACCGAGACCGATACTCGCCGACCCACACCCCTACCCACCAGGCACCACATCCCCACGCACCGGGCACCCACCCCCCTATAGAGACTGATACTTCCTGACCCCCACACCCCTACCCACCAGGCACCACACCCACATAAAGACCAATACACTTCAAACCCCACCTAACGGACACCACGCTCCCATAGAGACGGATACTCCCCAATTCCCCCGCACCCCTACCCAACGGGCACCGCACCCACCACCGAGACTGATACACCCCAAATCCCACACCCCTACCCACTGGGCACCACGCTCCCAAAGAGACCGATACACCCCAACCCCCACACTCCTTCCTATTGGGCCCGTCACCCCAGACTGATACTCCCCAAACCTCTCACCCCTACCCAGGGCAGGGTCGGGCGGGCTGGGGGAGGGTGGGGAATGAGAAGGGGGAAGAGGCGGTCAGCCCCATGAGGGATGGGGTAGGCACTAGCCGAACTCACCTGTTGCCGCAGTAATTCGTTGTCTAACTGCAGCCTCTCTGTGTCCCTTGAAGCTTTCCTGCATTCGCTGGTTAGTCTGTCGGAGCTCCCGGATATAATCACACGCTTTGGATAGGATTCCCCCTTTACTCTGCACCCAGGCACGGAGAGAGACAGGTAGAGACAGGGTCAGAGAGACAGAGACAGGGTCAGAGAGAGATAGAGAGACAGAGACAGGGTCAGAGAGAGAGAGAGAGAGAGAGAGAGAGAGAGAGACAGTGACAGGGTCAGAGACAGGGTCAGAGAGAGATAGAGAGACAGAGACAGGGTCAGAGAGAGAGAGAGAGACAGAGACAGGGTCAGAGATAGAGAGACAGAGACAGGGACAGAGAGAGAGAGAGAGAGAGAGAGACAGTGACAGGGTCAGAGAGAGAGACAGGCAGAGACAGGGTCAGAGAGAGATAGAGAGACAGTGACAGGGTCAGAGATAGAGAGACAGAGACAGGGTCAGAGAGAGAGAGACAGGCAGAGACAGGGTCAGAGAGAGAGACAGAGACAGGGTCAGAGAGAGATAGAGAGACAGAGACAGGGTCAGAGAGAGAGACAGAGACAGGGTCAGAGAGAGATAGAGAGACAGAGACAGGGTCAGAGAGAGAGACAGTGACAGAGACAGGGTCAGAGAGAGATACAGAGACAGGATCAGAGAGAGATAGAGAGACAGTGACAGGATCAGAGAGGGAGACAGGGTCAGAGAGAGAGACAGGCAGAGACAGGGTCAGAGAGAGAGACAGAGACAGAGACAGGGTCAGAGAGAGATACAGAGACAGGATCAGAGAGAGAGAGAGAGAGAGAGAGAGAGAGACAGGCAGAGACAGGGTGAGAGAGAGAGAGACAGGGTGAGAGAGAGAGAGAGAGAGAGAGAGACAGGGTCAGAGAGAGAGAGAGAGAGAGACAGGCAGAGACAGGGTGAGAGAGAGAGACAGAGACAGGGTGAGAGAGAGAGAGAGAGAGAGAGAGAGATACAGAGACAGGATCAGAGAGAGAGAGAGAGAGAGAGAGAGACAGGGTCAGAGAGGGAGAGAGACAGTGACAGGGTCAGAGAGAGAGAGACAGAGACAGGGTCAGAGAGAGAGAGAGAGACAGAGACAGGGTCAGAGAGAGAGAGAGACAGAGAGAGAGAGACAGAGACAGGGTCAGAGAGAGAGAGAGAGACAGGCACAGGGTCAGAGAGAGAGACAGAGACAGGGTCAGAGGACAGGCAGAGACAGGGGTCAGAGAGACAGGCAGAGACTGAGAGAGAGACAGGCACAGGGACAGAGAGACAGAGACATGGTCAGAGAGAGAGAGAGACAAAGACAGGGACAGAGAGACAGAGACAGGGACAGGGACAGAGAGAGAGACAGGCACAGGGTCAGAGAGACAGAGACATGGTCAGAGAGAGAGAGAGACAAAGACAGGGACAGAGAGACAGAGACAGGGACAGAGAGAGAGACAGGCACAGGGTCAGAGAGACAGGCACAGGGTCAGAGAGAGAGACAGGGACAGGGTCAGAGAGAGAGACAGAGACATGGTCAGAGAGAGAGAGAGACAAAGACAGGGACAGAGAGACAGAGACAGGGACAGAGAGAGAGACAAAGACAGGGACAGAGAGACAGGCAGAGACAGGGTCAGAGAGAGAGAGAGAGAGACAGAGACAGGGTCAGAGAGAGAGAGAGAGACAGGCACAGGGTCAGAGAGACAGGCACAGGGTCAGAGAGAGAGACAGGGACAGGGTCAGAGAGAGAGACAGAGACAGGGTCAGAGAGAGAGAGACAGAGACAGGGACAGAGAGACAGGCAGAGACAGGGGACAGAGAGAGAGAGAGACAGAGACAGGGTCAGAGAGAGAGAGACAGAGACAGGGACAGAGAGAGGGACAGAGACAGGGTGAGTGAGAGAGAGAGAGAGAGAGAGAGAGAGACAGGGTGAGAGAGAGAGAGAGACAGGGTGAGAGAGACAGGCAGAGACAGGGTCAGAGAGAGAGAGACAGAGACAGGGTCAGAGAGAGAGAGAGACAGAGACAGGGTGAGAGAGAGAGAGAGAGAGAGAGAGAGAGACAGGGTGAGAGAGAGAGAGAGACAGGGTGAGAGAGAGAGAGAGAGAGAGAGAGACAGACAGAGACAGGGTCAGAGAGAGAGAGAGACAGAGACAGGGTGAGAGAGACAGAGACAGAGACAGGGACAGGGACAGAGAGAGAGAGAGACAGAGACAGGGTGAGAGAGAGAGACAGAGACAGGGTGAGAGAGAGAGAGAGAGAGAGAGAGAGAGAGAGAGAGAGACAGGGTCAGAGAGAGAGAGAGAGAGAGAGAGAGAGAGACAGGCAGAGACAGGGTGAGAGAGAGAGACAGAGACAGGGTGAGAGAGAGAGAGAGAGAGAGAGAGAGAGAGAGAGAGAGACAGGGTC